>NC_059204.1:29339768-29522268 GCF_020615455.1 Coregonus clupeaformis | reverse complement strand
ATAATAATAATATGCCATTTAGCAGACAGGCCATGAACACAGAGGACGTGGCCAGAGCGGTAGAAGGAATGACCCACCCCAAAACAGGAATAGTAAGGTTTGGGCTGCCGTTAGAGGGCAGTGGGTTTCAGGGGATGCCAAGAGGACACTTTTGCCATGGGCCGATTACGGAGAGTATGTTGGGAAAATAACTGAATTGTGTAATAGCCTCAGAGAGACATGCAATCCATCATGAGCAGAATAACAGACAGGACAGAGCCAAGAAAGAAGAGGAAGATGCAGAGTAACTAATTGCCACTCTGGGAGAGATGGCGGGTAGAACTAGAAACTTAGGAGAGAGAGGAGATAAGGCAGGAAGAAAAGAGAAGTGAGTGAGAGGGAAAGAGAAGTGAAGGTGGAGGTCTCCGTGCCTCCCCCAGAGCAGAGGGCAGAAAGGTTATATCCAAACTTGGCAGACCAGGCATGGAGAGAAAATCCAGATGATGAATACGTAGGGAGGAGAAGGAGAGTGCAGGGGAATTTGCCCCCAACCGGCCCCACCTCCCTATGAGGAAGAAGGGGCTGGAGGAGGAAGGGAAGATGAAGGTGAGGAAGAGCCAGAGGTAGAGGAGTACCAGACAAGGGCAGAGAAAGTCAGACAGGAGAGAAAAGAGAGAAGAGAGAGAGAGAGAAGTCCATCCCCCAGCTTTGAGCGTGAGGAAGAGGAAGATAAGGCGTGACTAGTCCTTGAGGGAGAAATAGTAGACTCTAGTGAGGGGAAGACTAAGGAACCCTTTGATCCAAATTGTGAGGTGTTTGAATTGGCTACTATTGACTTAGCACTTCAACAGGAACAGAAACCTTATTTGACATTGACAGTAATGGGTATGAAAATTAAATTCCTTTGTGATACGGGAGCCTGCAGGACAGCAACCTGTGCAACAGACAAGCCAGATGGAGTCAGGATTGATGGGGAGAAAATCATAGTGCGATCTGCCTCTGGTCATCAATTTATTGAAAGGTTATCAGCCCCAATAACCCTAAAACATGACCAATCAGGATGAGAGGCAACCATACCCATCCTGATATCTAAGCTATGTCGGGTAAATTTACTAGGACGTGATGTAATGACTAAATTGAATGTGGCTGTCATTTCCGCTGAGAGGGGAATGAAAGTACACATAGTCAGAGACAATATGGTGGTCTGTGGGGAAGGGGAGCCATGTTATTGGGATAGGCAAGATTTGTTTAGGGTGGGAATAACTGATATTCCCCGAACCTTGATGGAACTTGCTGATGATGTAGTACCAGGCCCCACTAAAATGTCCCCCGATGACCTACACTGTACTCTCTGGTATAACAAACACCCAGGTCCAGATGCAATCTATGAGAAAGCATTATTTAAAACCACAGAAAGGACTATAGCCTTGAAATGGTTTCACTATGACAACACCCACGCAGTAGTGGAGGTGGAAATAGGGCCCCAAAGTCAGAGACTGTTCAGGGAAATATGGAGCCCACATGTGTCCCTAGCAAAGGAGCCAGCAGAGGACTGGAAAGACATGGGCCAGTGGGTATCCAAGGGTAAGAGGATCACTGATTGGGTCAATATTGTGAGTGGCGATCAACACAGCCCATCCACAGATAGTACATTTAGATGAGAATAGCAGATGCTGAGGAGAGGAATACCTGTTGACAGAACAACAGGAGTCAGACTTAAAAGAAGTTCCAGAGCATTTGTGGTCCCGGGGTCCAGCAGACGTAGGATTAATAAAAGGGGTAATTCCAGTACAGGTGATACCCAAATCTAATCATAGGCCATATCAGAAGCAATACCCTATGTAACCAGAAGCAATACAAGGTTTGCAGTTTACCAAGAGCAGATTGGGAGGGACCTTGAGGGAGGGCCAATTCCCGGGGAGATAGTGAGGCCAGAAACAAAGGTGCAGTGTCCTGGAAATCACAGTCTGTTTTGTTTTTTTCAGTTCTGCTGGGAGTACATTGGATGATGGGGTTTTGTGTTGAATTAGAGACAGTGAGACTATTAGTCAATACCTAGGAGAGAAGAGAGGTTACGGTAGCAAAGACAGACAAGAAGGAAATGGTAATAGTGGAGACAGGAGTGAGTGGAAGTGTTACAATTGTGACAAAACGGGACATTTTGCTAGAGAATGTGAGGAACCGTGTAGTTACTGTGCAAGGAAAGGGCACCAGTTAAGAAACTGTAGGCAGAAGGGGAAGAGAGAAATCAGGAGTCCTCATGACCTGGCTGTTTGGTTGTTGTTTTTTTAATTGGGGTTTTCAAATAAAAAACAACACACCTAGTATGATGTTTATAAAGCCTTGTTGTTTCAATTTTTGGGGGTTTTCAGCAGGTCAAGGGTGATAGGTCTTAGAGGAGCACACAGTGAATTTTATGGAGTTTTTTAGGTTTTGGCTGAGTTTGGGGTATATATGATTTCTTATGAGAATGAATGTCATGAGGATTAATGAACACTTGGGATAAGTAACATTTATTAAATATTTAGAATAATGGTAATGTTTGGTATTCTATGGGATGGTATTTCAATTGCCTCTGAACTCTGTTTTAACTTTCTGGTGTTAATTAATCATCCACACTGGTAAATTCTAAAGGCATGAGAGGAGGACTTTAAGATAGTTTATTTTACCAATAAATAAAAATAAGGGATGGCAATTGGATGATAAATTACCAATATTACCTAAGTGATTGTTAGGTAGGTGATAATATTGACACATGGGCAGTGACATGTGTCAAAAGGAGGGATGGATGGTAGAACAGATTAGACAACACTTTGTTGCACATGGGATTACTAATTATAAAAAAAGAAAAAAAAAAGATGTGCTATCTGTGCTCAAAATAATCACCAGGGCAGACAAAGGGCACCTCAGGGTGAGTATCCTCCGGCTAAGTACCCTTTCCAGCAATTGGAAATGGATTTTATAGTGTTATCACGGAGTGAAGGGAAGAAATTTAGAGTAACCCCAGATAAAGATGGGTTATCCCCCTTTGAGAAAGTGTTTGGAAGACCTTACAGAATGCCACAGTTGGCAGGACCAGACAGGCAGACATAGAACTAGAGAGCACCCTAGCAGAACACGTGAGAAGGTCGTTTATTAACCACACCTGTATGTCAGAGGTTTTGTGCCCCCACAGGTGAATTAAAGGAGAAGGTGACCCACTCTATCTAACCAGGAGACTGAAGCAGGCCTGGCGGGAAGGGCCCTACCAAGTACTGCCTTTGCCAGCAGAATAGCTGAGAGATCCATCTGGGTGCATGTCACACACTGTAAAAAGGTAAAACCAGCTACACCTGACGAACAAACACAGAGTTAGGAGAAAGATCCGATCACCACTAGGGCTCGGGGGTTGGCTCCTTAACGAAGATTCCCTTACCCTGTCTGATCATCCCTGTGTGAGTTCGATAGAAGGTAAAGCAATGGGTTGGCCTCTGGCATCTGACATGTTCTCAGGGCGAGGGTGGGGATTCACAGGTCTCCCGACGGTAGGTAGCTGTCTGATTGTGGGGGCCATATTCCTAACACACACGGACCCTCCTGTTTCAGCCAGAAGTGGTAGTTAACCTAACACAAGTTGAAAAGGCATAGGAGACAGCTAGACGTAGGGAAAGGGGAAATACTAGGGACTTTAATACTAGGGAGATCACCATATGAATGTCACCATGTACATCCTGGGACTATGTAGTTGCTTATACCAAGCGGGGGGGGGGATATGTCAATCTCCATACACAGTTTAGGGACAGGTGTAGTATTGTGAAAGTAGGGAATTATCAGAAATGGCAGTGCGACCCATATGAGGGTAGGTACTGTCTGAAAGTCTGAATTATGCTAAAACAGATTACAGACCTGACAAGTGAGATATCTTCTTCAACTGGGGCACCCTATAGAGTAAACCTCTCTGAGGGAGGTAGTGAGACAGTGCAAACTATAGACCTGAAGGAAGTAGTACAGATGGAGACGGAGTAAATAGATTTTAACCTGTGGTTGGAATGGATTCAGTATACGGTCTAAAGAGGACTGTTATGCCTGTAGGACAGCCAAACCAAGGTTAAAAACTACTCCGTTCCCCTTGACAGGCTTTAACTCTCTGTCAGGTTCCATGCAAGCCACCTGGGAATGTGGTGAAAGAGTCTTGTAGTAACTTGCACTATCTGTATCCCCCGATAACAAAGTCATCCCGACCTGGGTTGCCTCCGTTTGAAGTCACAGGGGAGTCTTATTGTTTTTCTATGACTAATAAGATAGGATACAGGGTAAGGCATCTTAGCTCCTGCTCCCACACAGAGAATATCACAACTAAAAGAGACCATGACTAATCTCTCCTCTTTGTTGCAGCCAGAGGATTTTAGGAACCAAAACCAGGCCCGTGCTGACATCTGATGGTTGTGTGGTGATAACTGATTGTGAACTCACCTACATACACAAACAATCAAACGTGTCAGAGACTGGTGAGTTGTCACGTAGAAAGTAAAACCTCCTCCCGGGATCCTTTGATGAAAGGATATATATATATTGATGGGATAGGAGTACCTCGAGGGGTTCCAGAACAATTCAAAGCTAGGAATCAGATCGCAGCTGGGTTTGAATCAAGTATTTTCTGGTGGTCAACAATTAATAAAAACGTAGATTGGATGAATTATGTTTACTATAACCAGCAAAGATTTATAAACCACACTTGTGATGCAATAAAGGGATAAGCTGAGCAGACAGCGGCAACTAGCTTAATGACATGGCAGAATAGAATAGCTTTAGATATGCTTTTGGCTGAGCGGGACGGGGTTTGTGTTCTGTTTGGATCTATGTGCTGTACTTTCATCCCCAAACAATACAGCACCGGACGGGTCCGTGACCAAAGCGCTTCAGGGACTCACCACGCTGGCGAAACGAACTGGCTGAGAACTCTGGTATTGATAGCTCCCTAAACGGTTAGTTTGATAACATATTTGGTAAATGGAAAACTATTGTTGTAACTATTCTGGGTGAAGTTATAGCTTCTATGGGTATACTTGTTCTTTGTGGATGTTGTCTTATTCCCTGTGTCTGAGGGTTGGTGAGCAAGGCGGTTTCCCAACAGATGGTGAGATACGGCCCAATCCCGGACTCCGACTGAAGGATATGACCTACCAGGCTTGGTGGAGGGACGGCGACGATCCAGATAGTTTGAGACTGGATGTTTTCCTAGAACTATAAATCTCTAGTTTAAAAGTTATTGTAATGATCTTTTGTGTATTAAAGTCTCGTTTTAAGTATGATGTACTAGTTACCATTGCTAAAAAGTAACGTTATGCTTTTAATCATGGGGTAACCCTGATGAACCTGTAATGTTTTAATATGCAAACCAACTTATATACTTCAATGAGTGTGATTCATTTCTATAACAACATATATTTTGTATGTGTGTAATATTTAGTCAAAGGGTGGAATTGATAGATTAATTATTAATGACTAATTATTACACCCTGAAACTGTGTATAATGTGTGAGTGTAGGACCAGTAAAGGCTATGGCATTGAGCCACTATTTAGCAATGTGAGTAAGAGTTAGGCCAGACAACAAAGACAACTGAGAAACTAAGATAAAGAGGCCTCCCAATTTAGGGAGGGGAGAAACTGTTATGAAAACATGGTGCAGAATATTGTGAGAACGGCAATAACTGAGTAAAGCAGGGAGTAGGATATGTGTGTGTGTGTGTGTGTATGTATGTGTGTATGCATGTGTGTATATGTGTGTGTGAACTGAAGGTCAGTAGAGCAGTTTTAGAGTGGAAAACTACAGCCCGCCTACAGAGGGAAAGGATTTCTTTTTGTATGACGTATGAGTATAAAAGATGGACTCTGAAATTGTGATGGCAGAATTCTCAATGAATAAATATCTCTGACCATGCAGACCGGGACTCTGGGCGTTACTTAAATCCCAAAAGACTTACAACCTTTTGGGAGACGCACAGAGACACTAAAATAGTTTGTTAAATAATTCACTTAACAAAAACTCAATGTCATGTCTGGTTACATCCTTAGTTAAAGGGAGGCCTTGCCAAAAAGAACACTATCAACCCATAAGCAACACACAGAAATGCACAGTGTGTCGAACACAGTAACATCACAACCAATAACGCCCCTGTGTCTTTAAATTGGACTGACAGGAACTGTGCTTTTCCAGCCAAACACAGTTTGTGTCCCAAATATTATTATCTTTAGTGCACTACTTTTGATGACAGGGCTCTGTAGTGCACTCTATATGGATGGAATAGGGTGACATTTGGAACGCAGCCTCATTCCGAGGGCCTGATTCTCCAGCCCAGTCCAGAGGACAGTCTGTCAGCATGTCAGTCAGAAAGTGAAGGCTAGCCAGGCAGAAAAAAAAGCACATTTGATATTTTTTGGTGCATGGGTCTGTGTCTCCACTGATCTCCAGCCAACCCATCATTCACTGGATAATGACTTATTTACTTTGAGGCCAGACACATCTAGTGTTTGCTGCTGCGAGTCTCTGCATATACTACCATGGTTGGCAATGGCCTTTCAGTTTGTTAGTACAGCAGCTATGTTTAGAGCAATGGGACAAGGTGGGGTGTGTAAAACAGAGGGGTGTTGTGCAGCAGGTTTGTGTGTGTGTGTGTGTGTGTGTGTGTGTGTGTGTGTGTGTGTGTGTGTGTGTTTTGTCCATTGTATGAGAATCAAATGTGATGTAGACTTTTCCTCATTTCATTAGGGAACCCTGCTTTGCCTCAGTTCTCATTTTCAGAAAGCTGCTCAAAATGGTCCTTCTGATCAAACACAGTAGGCCTACTTCATTTTACCCTTAAAGGACTGCAATGTAGGACATCCAACCTTGGATAGTCATCTCACTCTCATGCAATATACAGTGACCGGTAGCCTGGTGGTTAGAGCGTTGGGCCAGTAACCGAAAGGATGCTAGTTTGAATCCCCGAGCTGACTAGGTAAAAATCTGCCTTTGAGCAAGGCACTTAACCCTAATTAGCTGATCCCATGCTGTGACCCCACTCTCCAAGGGTGTCTCAGGGGGAGTATGATATGTAAAAAACACATTTCCATTTCACACCACATGTGTGAAACAGGACAAATATAAGCACCCCCTAACTGACCTTTGACATGTCATCACATCTGGCCATGCGTGTCCAGGGCCTATGAGACAGCTGACAACATACAGTACATTACTGTATGATCATCATAACACTGGATCAGCTGAATGTCTAGAATCTAGATCACTCAGCAGGCTAGTAGCAGCAGCACCTGTCAGGTGATCATGTCCATGAACCTTAGGAGCCTCATTAGTTCTGACTGCCCTATCAGAGGACAGGGTTGATTAGCATATCAACGGGTGCCTGCTGCAGCAGGTACGGGGGGCTGGCACCACCCTCATTACAGGGGCATCAGTGTACCCAGCCCAGGTGGGGTTTAAAAAGGTCAGTTGTGTAGTGCTTAATTAGCTGACATTTCCCTCAAAGGAGGCAGATGGAGAGGTATTTAATTTTTAAAGGCCATGGCAGCCATTGTGGAGCTACAGGACAGTGGCTGCTGCAGCGCCACTCAACTGCCTGCTGATGATTATAGGTGTGACTGTGAGAGCCAGAGCCAGTCACGACACAGCCCTGCTGTCACCCAGACAACGACCTTGTCTAGATATGGAAACACTGGGGCTTTATCACCTGTTCTCTAAAAACCCATAGTTTATTGTTCTGCATTTTCTATTCAGATGAATAACAAGCACCCTGCCTGCGTATTTCTAGGACGAAAGCGCAGAGCGCTGTCTGATAAGAATGACCCAGTCACAGAGTATGAATTACGGGGGGCCCAGGGGGGTCTCAGACCCCCTGAATGAGACATGAGTGCAACAAAGTCAAACTTCGGAGGTTTCTCTAAATAATGCTAATTTAACTATTCTCCTGTTTGATTAAAATGCAATATTTACCACTGCTACAGTGGTAAATATTAAACAAACACCCCCACCTCTGTGTCATGGTTAAAAAAAAAGTTTTACATGTGGCTGCACTTGTCATCCCGGGACAGTCCCGTATCTCAGCCCCTTTTCAGGTGTCCCAACTTTTCTTTCTACAAAAAAGGTTGTTTTGTCAGCAAGACGCATCAATTAATTCAGGCTACAAGAGTGTAAACCCAATGACAATCGGCAAATGTCATTACACTATTTATGGATGCTGGAATTAGTCGACAAACATGTGCAGGTAGCCTCATTTTTTAAGTGATTTGTTTGACAATAAGATGGTTGTGTTCATGCCAAATTAAAAGGTAATTGAAAAAAAATCCAGTTAAATGACGTGTCTTTACATGTCATTTAACTGTAAAAACTGTTTTATTACCTTTCAATTTTGCATGAACACAACCATCTTATTGTCAAACAAATCACTTAAAAATAGGCTACCTGCACATGTTTGTCCCACAAATTATTAGGCCCATAAAACGTTTTTACCTGCGCATGTTCACATAGGAGGGCCCGTGAAAATCTTTTAGACACCACCCGAATTTCACGCTATAATTCGCACTCTGCCCAGGCAATTACCTTGGCCGTGCTCCTCGTTCATGGACTTATGTCAGTAGAAGACTTATGATGATAGCGTGTGCTGGAGTTGAACAATGCTGGTGTTCAGACCCGAGCCTGGTCCCAGATCAGTAGCTATGATGTATGGAATGACAACGACAGTGAGAGGATTTAAATAAAGCACACGCAGATCTGGGACTAGAGTAGTTCAGACCCATATTGTCTCCCTTTCCTTCACTGTTGTTGTCCTGTGTCTGCCCACTCATTCCTGGTGTAGCTAGAGGCCTAATCACAATCACCTCCACAGGTCAGTCCCCTCTCCCTGGGCATTGTATTAGCATGGGCTGACCAGTTTTAATAATTTCCATATTTTCTGTGACAGCTCCGCACTGGGCCCTCATCTCACGCTACAAATTCATTAGGTATTCATTAGTAACTGTAATATTCCAGCAATTAGAGATGAGAAACAGATGGACTCGGGCCTGATGTATCGACAGCCAGCTGGCTGAGGGACTATTCAAGGGCCTGATGTATCGACAGCCAGCTGGCTGAGGGACTATTCAAGGGCCTGATGTATCGACAGCCAGCTGGCTGAGGGACTATTCAAGGGCCTGATGTATCGACAGCCAGCTGGCTGGGACTATTCAAGGGCCTGATGTATCGACAGCCAGCTGGCTGAGGGACTATTCAAGGGCCTGATGTATCGACAGCCAGCTGGCTGAGGGACTATTCAAGGGCCTGATGTATCGACAGCCAGCTGACTGAGGGACTATTCAAGGGCCTGATGTATCGACAGCCATCTGGCTGAGGGACTATTCAAGGTGTCATGTCAACTGCCATAAAACTTATTTTCTCCCACTTTTAACATATGTCAAAACTTTTTTTGCACCTCATTCTACATCTCTCTTTCTCTCTTTCTCCATTTCTGTCTTTCCCCATTTATCTTTCTCCATCTCTCTCTCTCTCTCTCGCTCTCTCTATCGCTCTCTCATTCTCTCTCTCTCCATCGCTCTCTTGATCTCTCTCTCTCTCTCTCCATCTTTTCTTCACATTCTCTCGCTCTCTCTCTTTCATATTTCTAGAGCTTGCGGAGGCAGTGTTTGAAAAGTGTGCATTGTGATTACAAATTTGCTGTATAGTGCATATTCCCATTGATTAATACTACAGTATATTGAGTAAAAGAGGGGGCAGAGGAGCATATTAATCCAGTAAGATCAATTCCCTTCTATGATGTCGAATTCAACAAACTCAATAAAACCTGAAGATCTCCTCATCTCCAGCATAGGCCAGGTGATTTCCTATGAAGTGAACTACTTTCTACCAGATCCCTATGGGCCCTGGTCAAAAGTAATGTACTACAGTGCTATGAAAAAGTATTTGCCCCTTCCTAATTTTCTCTACTTTTGCATATTTGTGATACTGAATGTTATCAGATCTTCAACCAAAACCTAATATTAGATAAAGGGAACATAAGTGAACAAATAACACAACAATTACATATTTATTTCATAAACAAAGTTATGCAACACCCATTTCCCCTGTGTGAAAAAGTAATTGCCCCCTTACACTCAATAACTGGTTGTGCCACCTTTAGCTGCAATGACTCCAACCAAATTCTTCCTGTAGTTGTTGATCAGTCTCTCACGTCACTGTGGAGGAATTTTGGCCCACTCTTCCATGCAGAACTGCTTTAACTCAGTGACATGTGGGTTTTCAAGCATGAACTGCTCGTTTCAAGTCCTGCCACAACATCTCAATTGGGATTAGGTCTGGACTTTGACTAGGCCAGGGTTCTTCAATTCCGGTCCTGGAGGGCCGAAACACCTCCGTTTTTCATCCTCTCCTTCTAATCAGGGGCTAATTCAGACCTGGGACACTAGGTGAGTGCAATTAACTACCAGGTAGAAATAAAAAACAGAAGTGTTTTCGGCCCTCACGGACCAGAATTGAAGAACCCTGGACTAGGCCATTCCAAAACTTCCAATTTGTTGCTTTTTAGCAATTTTCATGTAGACTTAATTGTGTGTTTTGGATCATTGTCTTGCTGCATGACCCAGCTGCGCTTCAGCTTCAGCTCACAGACAGATCGTCTGACATTCTCCTGTAGAATTCTCTGATACAGAGCAGAATTCATGGTTCCTTCTATTAAGGCAAGTCGTCCAGGTCCTGAGGCAGCAAAGCATCCCCAAACCATCACACCACCACCACCATGCTTGACCTTTGGTATGATGTTCTTACTGTGGAATGCAGTGTTTGGTTTTCGCCATTTTAGGGATGGGCATTAGTAATCCCAGTACTCGAGTACTGGAACGGATGTCAAAGCTCGATCTTTACCAGAGAACTCATCGATCTTTACCAGAGAAATCATCAAAAATATTCTGTTATATTTTATTCTGTTATATTCCTTCATGTTTTTTTACCATACAATAGGTGTGTCTTGACTGTGATACAGTGGCTTGCGAAAATATTCACCCCCCTTGGCATTTTCCTATTTTGTTGCCTTACAACCTGGAATTAAAATTGATTTTTTGGGGGTCTGTATCATTTGATTTACACAACATGCCTACCACTTTGAAGATGCAAAATATTTTTTGGGGTGAAACAAACAAGAAATAAGACAAAAAACGGAAAACTTGAGCGTGCATAACTATTCACCCCCAAAGTCAATACTTTGTAGAGCCAACTTTGCAGCAATTACAGCTGCAAGTCTCTTGGCATATGTCTCTATAAGCTTGGCACATCTAGCCACTGGGATTTTTGCCCATTCTTCAAGGCAAAACGGCTCCAGCTCCTTCAAGTTGGATGGGTTCCGCTGGTGTACAGCAATATTTAAGTCATACCACAGATTCTCAATTGGATTGAGGTCTGGGCTTTGACTAGGCCATTCCAAGACATTTAAATGTTTCCCCTTAAACCACTCGAGTGTTACTTTAGCAGTATGCTTAGGGTCATTGTCCTGCTGGAAGGTGAAACTCCGTCCCAGTCTCAAATCTCTGGAAGACTGAAACAGGTTTCCCTCAAGAATTTTCCTGTATTTAGCGCCATCCATCATTCCTTCAATTTTGACCAGTTTCCCAGTCCCTGCCGACGAAAAACATCCCCACAGCATGATGCTGCCACCACCATGCTTCACTGTGGGGATGGTGTTCTCGGGGTGATGAGAGGTGTTGGGTTTGCGCCAGACATAGCGTTTTCCTTGATGGCCAAAAGCTCAATTTTAGTCTCATCTGACCAGAGTACCTTCTTCCATATGTTTGGGGAGTCTCCCACATGCCTTTTGGCGAACACCAAACGTGTTTGCTTATTTTTTTCTTTAAGCAATGGCTTTTTTTCTGGCCACTCTTCCGTAAAGCCCAGCTCTGTGGAGTAAACGGCTTAAAGTGGTCCTATGGACAGATACTCCAATCTCAGCTTGTGGAGCTTTGCAGCTCCTTCAGGGTTATCTTTGGTGTCTTTGTTGCCTCGCTGATTAATGCCCTCCTTGCCTGGTCCGTGAGTTTTGGTGGGCGGCCCTCTCTTGGCAGGTTTGTTGTGGTGCCATATTCTTTCTTTTTTTATATACTTTGTTTATTGAATTTTCAGTACCAGCATTTAGTAAATAATTGCACTTGAAAGTTATTTGGTATGAATATGGAACAACAATTTGAAGACAACGATACAGCAAAACATGGAGAGACAGACATGAAAGAAAAAATAGACATTAAGTACATAAATAAGATAAAACCCAAAAAAAAAAAAAAAGGAAGAATATCTGTTTTGATCCAGTTGTTATAGGTCAGCTAGCACAGTTATTACCGTCCTTAACATCCGAGATGTCGATATGCACATACCAGGCTTCTTACATCACCAATATATAAATATACATCACTCTGGAACTGCAGGGAAATGTATTCTTTTGACATAAGAAAAGAAGGGAGCCCACTTTGCATAAAATTTGTCTACAGACCCATTGAGTGTCTGTTTTATTTTCTCAACTTTATGCAATTCAAAATAGATTTAATCCAAAGAGCATGAGAAGGGGCTGCAGAGGATTTCCATCTAAGTAAAATTAATCGTCTCGCTAACAACGTGACAAAGGCAATTACATCCTTATTCATTTTGGTCAATTGTATTGTGGGTAAGGAAACTCCAAATAATGCAATGAGAGGGTCTGGCTCGATCTGTGTGCCGCTTAATTCTGAGAGTGTGTTAAAGATGTCTTTCCAGAAACCAACAAGAGATGGGCAGCACCAAAACATGTGCACATGATTAGCAGGGGACTGGTTACATCGAACACAATTAGGGTTCACATCCTTGTAAATTTTGATAGTCTTGCTTTGGTCCAGTGGGCCCTATGAATGAGTTTGCATTGGATGAGGCCGTGTCAAGCGCAAATAGAAGAGCTATGTACCCTTTTGAGTGCCCCTTCCCATAGTTCATCAGATATTTCCTCACCCAGTTCCTCCTCCCAAGAGGATTTGATATTGTTTAATGAGATGGCTTGTAGTGAGCAAATTTGACTATAGATTATTGACATTGTGCCTTTCTGATTAGGAAGTGGGGTGAGAAATGTGTCGAACTGTGTTCCACTAGAAAGGTTGGGGAATCCTGGATCTATGCTGCGGATGTAACTCCGGACTTGTAAGAATCTAAAAAAATGATGTCTGGGGAGACCAAATTTAGCTGATAGTTGTTGAAATGTACTAAATGTATTGTTAGTATACAGATCTCTGAATCTTTTAATACCGAGATTAGACCATGTTGAGAAAGCACCATCAATCATAGATGGGGAAAAGCTGGGTTTGAGGCTACCGGAGCCAAGGAAGAGGTTGTTTGAAACCCAAAGTGGCGCCTAAATTGATTCCAGATCTTCAATGTTGTTTTGACACATGTATATTGGTGAAGGAGGAGTAAGGGCCTGTAATAGAGGAGTGAGCGAGGAAGACAGTGATGCCGGTGTAGACGAGGCAGCCTCCATCTCCAGCCAAGTTGGGGGTGGGAATATTACTCTGCTCTGCAACCAGTACTGAATGATCCTAAGGTTAGCGGCCCAATAATAGAATCTGAAATCTGGTAGAGCTAGACCGCCGTCTGGTTTGGGCCTCTGCAAGAGCTGTTTTCGCATCCTAGGAGGCTTTTTGTCCCATATAAAGGGTAGAATTAGGGCCGTCGATCTTTTTGAAAAATGTATTGGGTAGAAATATTGGAAGGCACTGATAGAGGTATAAGAATTTAGGGAGAGTATTCATTTTAATAGAGTTAATTCTAGCAACTATGGAGAGGTGTAGCAAAGACCACCGTTCCAAATCGTCCTTAGTACGGGTTAAGAGAGGAGCAAAGTTGGCTTGAAAAAGGTTTTCAAACCTGATTGTGACATGTACCCCGAGATAAATAAAACTGCTGTGTGCTATTTTAAATGGCAAGTTATGTAAAGGGGATTTTTTTTGCAGCCATGTTAAGTGGCATCAATTCACTTTTACTGAGATTTAGTTTATACCCTGATATGTGACCGAAGGATGCGAAAGTGGCAAGGGCAGCAGGGACAGAGACAGAAAGATTGGATGTGTATATTAATAAATCATCTGCATATAAAGACAGTTTGTGTTCGTGCCCGTATCTGACTATGCCTTTGATGAGGGGTTGGAGCGAAGTGCTATTGCAAGTGGCTCTATGGCGAGGGCAAACAGTAAGGGACTTAAAGGGCAACCCTGACGTGTCGATCTTTGCAAAGGGAAGCGATCTGATTGAGTGTTATTAGTCCTGACAGAGGCTTGGGGGGATGAGTACAGAAGTTTTATCCAGGTCATGAATTTGGAGCCAAAGCCAAATTTATTTAGAGTGTAAAGAAAGGTATTTCCATTCCACCCGATCAAACGCTTTCTCCGCGTCCAGGGATATAATGGCTTCAGAGGTATTGTCGACAGAAGGATTGTATATAATATTAAATAATCTTCGGAGATTGAAGAATGAGTGTCTATTTTTATAAATCCTGTTTGATCCGGAGAGATAATTGATGGGAGGACTGTTTCTAGCAGCGTTGCCAGAATTTTGGCTAGAATTTTATAGTCCACATTTAGCAGGCTAATTGGACGGTATGATGCACAGTCAAGAGGGTCTTTGTTTTTTTTAAGAATAACACAAATGGTTGCTTGAGTGAGAGTATGTGGGGAGGAGCACCATTTACAAATGCATCATTGTACATTTCAATTAGAATAGGGGCTATTTTGGTGATAAACTTTTTATAAAACTCTGTCGGGTAGCCATCAGGCCCTGGGCTTCTCCCAGATTGAAGGGATTTGACAGCGTTAGACAGTTCTTCAACAGTGATCGGCTGCTCTAATTTTTTTACCAAATCCCGGCCGACCGAAGGCACAGATAGTGAGTGGAAGAAATTATCCAATTCCAGTGTATCCGCTTTACTTTCAGAGGTATATAGAGACTGGTAAAATCTCTTGAACTCCTCATTGATCCCCCAGGATCTAATGATATCCCAGATGATGTACGAATTTTTGTAATCTGAGATGATGATGATTGTTGACGTAACTTGTGAGCTAATAATTTACTGGCTTTCTCTCCTTGTTCATAGTAAGTGCTCCTAGACTTGACAAGCATTTCAGTAACCTGGTCTGTTAATAGTGTGTCAAATTCTGCTTGCAGAGTTAAACGTTCCTTATAAATATCCGGGGATGGTGAAACGGCATAAATGTCATCTAATTGGGCAATACAGCGTGTTAGCATAGATAACCTATTCCTTTTCAATTTGTTCTCATGTGCGGTGTAGGAGATAATTTCACCTCTGATATAAGCTTTCAAAGTTTCCCAGAGAGTAGACGCAGAGATGTTTGGGGGTTCTATTTGTAATCATGAAAAAGTCGATTTGACTCAAAACAAAATTGACAAAGTGTTCATTACTGAGCAGTTGAGTTTTTAGTCGCCAAGGCGGTCGCTGATTGTCAACATTTTGAAAAGCTACTTCCATAGTAACAGGGGCGTGGTCAGATACAACAATTGGGTTATATGAACATGAAGTTATGGAGTGGAGGAGCCGGTCATCAACAAGGAAGTAGTCTATGCGCGTAAAAGTGTGGTGAACCGATGAGAAAAAAGAGTATGCTTTCCCAGCTGGATTAACCATTCTCCAAGGATCTGAGACTGCGAATTCAGACATAAAGTTTCGAACAACTCTAGCTGAGGTTGATAGGGTGGTAGGTTTAGTGGAGGATCGATCCAATTGTGGGTCTAACCAACAGTTAAAGTCACCTCCTAAAATCAACATATGGGTGGACATATCTGGGAGTGTAGAGAAAACCGATTTGAAAAAATCACCATTGTCCCAATTAGGAGCATAGATATTAACAAGAAGAACCTTTGTATTGAGCAGCCTACCACTGACAATTATATATCTACCATGGATCTACGATCACCTTAGAACATGTAAAAGGTACCGATCTGTGAAGTAAAATAGCCACCCCTCTCGCCTTACTCTGAAATGAGGAATGGAACACCTGACCCACCCATCTGCACCTAAGACTTGAGTGTTGTGATACCTTCAGATGAGTTTCTTGGAGAAAGATGATGTGAGCTTTCAAATGATGAAGATGGTGTAGCACCTTACTACGTTTAACTGGGTTATTTATGCCCCTGCAGTTCCAAGTAAGAAAATTAAAGCCATTCCCTCCAGCAGTATGGGCTACACTAGGCTGAGTCATATCTTAAGAGAGAGAGAGGATGTGTAAAGGACAAGGTACAATGTAAACTGAAGATCTTAGTTGAACCTAAAAGCGCAAATGTAAAAAACAAAGACAAACGAAGAGGCACAAAAAACATATACAAACTATATACAAATAGAGAGTGAACAAACCCTTCCCTCACACCCGCCCTTGCCGAAGCATCTCCCCAAATGAGATGCAAGCAAAACCCTAAATACGAAGAAAGTTTAGAGCTAAGCATGATAACTCTTACTCTGTGCTACCTAAGATTAGTGACCATTTAACTAGAGTAAGCCAAACATGAATAGAATGGTCCCCAATAGAGTCTAAGGAAAACTATCTCGATTAAGAGAGGTTTAACCTCGACGCAGATGGTAAATGATCAGACTGAAACAGCCATGCAGACCCCCAGATATTGGCATTAG
Organism: Coregonus clupeaformis; assembly: GCF_020615455.1. Classification (NCBI taxonomy): domain Eukaryota; kingdom Metazoa; phylum Chordata; class Actinopteri; order Salmoniformes; family Salmonidae; genus Coregonus; species Coregonus clupeaformis. The sequence goes on along the minus strand of NC_059204.1, from coordinate 29,505,621 downwards.
AGGCGGCAAACCTGGGCTGGAAATAAAGAGATAAAGAAGAGAATGACATTCATATGTCGATGAACCCAGCAGAGATGGCTTCGTTAGTCACCCATTCGGCCTGCTAACTAGCCTGCTAGGAAGACCAGCTAGCCAACCATTTGTTACAAACCATGCGGTACAACAGCCGCTTTCACGTTCTTGTTGATGAAATCTGCCGCTATAGCCGGGTCCTCGAATCTGTGCATGGAGCCGTCCGGTAAAGTCAGTCTCAAAACCGCAGGGTAGATGAGGCCCGAACTTCACGCCCGGGCAGGTGTGTAGTTGGCGTTTCACAGCTCCAAAGCTAGCCCGCCTCTTAGCCACAGCTGTTGTGTAGTCCGCAAATATCGAGACTCTTTTACCCTTATGTAGAAGAGGGATGCTTCTCCCGATCTTCTCAGTATGTCGTTGCGGACGTGAAAGAAATGCACCCTGATGACAAATGGTCGTGGGGTTCTCCATCCCTGAGTCGGCTACGCAGAGTGCGGTGAGCCCGGTCTAGCAATGGCTTCTCCTCTAGCCCGAGCAGCTCCTGAAGTAGCTGGGCCATGTACTCCGTGGGTCTTGGGCCCTCCACTCCCTCCCGGTATTCCCAGTAGACGAATGTTGTTCCTCCGCATTCTACTTTCCATATCTTCGCATCTATTATCGAGGAATGCCACCCTAGTTGTCAATGAGCCGACGTTAGCCTCTAGCTCGCTAATGCGAGTGCTGTGGTCTGTAGCCCCTCGCTCCAAATCCGATAAAGTCACCCCATGTGCGTCGAGCTTATTCTGTATACTCTCGATAGATTTTTTAAGCTCGTCTTTGATCGTTGATATCTCTGACCTGAGGTTGGTAGAGAGACAGTCAATTTTTCCGAAAATGTCGGCTTTGAGGGTGGTGCCATATTCTTTCAATTTTTTTAATGGAGCTCTGTGGGATGTTCAAAGTTTCTGATATTTTTCTATAACCCAACCCTGATCTGTACTTCTCCACAACATTGTCCCTGACCTGTTTGGAGAGCTCCTTGGTCTTCATGGTGCCGCTTGCTTGGTGGTGCCCCTTGCTTAGTGGTGCTGCAGACTCTGGGGCCTTTCAGAACAGGTGTATACAGTGGGGGAAAAAAGTATTTAGTCAGCCACCAATTGTGCAAGTTCTCCCACTTAAAAAGATGAGAGAGCCCTGTAATTTTCATCATAGGTACACGTCAACTATGACAGACAGATTGAGATTTTTTTTTCTCCAGAAAATCACATTGTAGGATTTTTAATGAATTTATTTGCAAATTATGGTGGAAAATAAGTATTTGATCACCTACAAACAAGCAAGATTTCTGGCTCTCACAGACCTGTAACTTCTTCTTTAAGAGGCTCCTCTGTCCTCCACTGTTACCTGTATTAATGGCACCTGTTTGAACTTGTTATCAGTATAAAAGACACCTGTCCACAACCTCAAACAGTCACACTCCAAACTCCATTATGGCCAAGACCAAAGAGCTGTCAAAGGACACCAGAAACAAAATTGTAGACCTGCACAAGGCTGGGAAGACTGAATCTGCAATAGGTAAGCAGCTTGGTTTGAAGAAATCAACTGTGGGAGCAATTATTAGGAAATGGAAGACATACAAGACCACTGATAATCTCCCCTCGATATGGGGCTCCACGCAAGATCTCACCCTGTGGGGTCAAAATGATCACAAGAACGGTGAGCAAAAATCCCAGAACCACACGGGGACCTAGTGAATTACCTGCAGAGAGCTGGGACCAAAGTAACAAAGCCTACCATCAGTAACACACTACGCGCCAGGGACTCAAATCCTGCAGTGCCAGACGTGTTCCCCTGCTTAAGCCAGTACATGTCCAGGCCCATCTGAAGTTTGCTAGAGTGCATTTGGATGATCCAGAAGAGGATTGGGAGAATGTCATATGGTCAGATGAAACCAAAATAGAACTTGTTGGTAAAAACTCAACTCGTCGTGTTTGGAGGACAAAGAATGCTGAGTTGCATCCAAAGAACACCATACCTACTGTGAAGCATGGGGGTGGAAACATCATGCTTTGGGGCTGTTTTTCTGCAAAGGGACCAGGACGACTGATCTGTGTAAAGGAAAGAATGAATGGGGCCATGTATCGTGAGATTTTGAGTGAAAACCTCCTTCCATCAGCAAGGGCATTGAAGATGAAACGTGGCTGGGTCTTTCAGCATGACAATGATCCCAAACACACCGCCAGGGCAACGAAGGAGTGGCTTTGTAAGAAGCATTTCAAGGTCCTGGAGTGGCCTAGCCAGTCTCCAGATCTCAACCCCATAGAAAATCTTTGGAGGGAGTTGAAAGTCCGTGTTGCCCAGCGACAGCCCCAAAACATCACTGCTCTAGAGGAGATCTGCATGGAGGAATGGGCCAAAATACCAGCAACAGTGTGTGAAAACCTTGTGAAGACTTACAGAAAACATTTGACCTGTGTCATTGCCAACAAAGGGTATATAACAAAGTATTGAGAAACTTTTGTTATTGACCAAATACTTATTTTCCACCATAATTTGCAAATAAATTCATTAAAAATCCAATTACAGGCCTCTCTCATCTTTTTAAGTGGGAGAACTTGCACAATTGGTGGCTGACTAAATACTTTTTTCCCCACTGTAACTCTACCCACATGTACATATTACTTCAATTACCTCGACTAACCGGTGCCCCTGCACATTGACTCTGTACCGTACCCCCCAGTATATAGCCTCCCTACTGTTATTTTATTTTACTGCTGCTCTTTAATTATTTTTTACTTATCTATTTTTTACTTAACACCTTTTTTTCTTAAAACTGCATTGTTGGTTAAGGGCTTGCAAGTAAGCATTTCACTGTAAGGTCTACACCTGTTGTATTTGGTGCATGTGGCAAATAATTTTTTGGGGATTTGATTTATGTGCCTTTTACTGAGGAGTGGCTTCCGTCTGGCCACTCTACCATAAAGGCCTGATTGGTGGAGTGCTGCAGAGATGGTTGTCCTTCTGGAAGGTTCTCCCATCTCCACAGACAAACTCTAGAGCTCTGTCAGAGTGACCATCGGGTTCTTGATCACCTCCCAGACCAAGGCCCTTCTACCCCGATTGCTCAGTTTCGCCGGGCGGCCAGCTCTAGGAAAAGTCTTGGTGGTTCCAAACTTCTTCCATTTAAGAATGATGGAGGCCACTGTGTTCTTGGGGACCTTCAGTGCTGCAGAAATGTTTTGGTACTCTTCCCCAGATCTGTGCCTCGACACAATCCTGTCTCGGAGCTCTACGGACAATTCCTTCGACCTCATGACTTGGTTTTTGCTCTGACATGCACTGTCAACTGTGGGACCTTATATAGAATAATATGAATAATATGCCATTTAGCAGACGCTTTTATCCAAAGCGACTTACAGTCATGCGTGCATACATTTTTGTGTATGGGTGGTCCCGGGGATCGAACCCACTACCTTGGCGTTACAAGCGCCGTGCTCTACCAGTTGAGCTTTTCCAAATCATGTCCAATCAAGTTGTAGAAACATGTCAAGGATGATCAATGGAAACAGGATGCACCTGAGCTCAATTTCGAGTCTCATAGCAAAGGGTCTGAATACTTATGTAAATAAGGTATTTCTGTTATTTATTTGTAATACATTTGTAAACATTTCTAAAAACCTGTTTTTGCTTTGTCATTATGAGGTATTGTGTGTAGATTGAAGAGGATTTAAAAAATGTAATCCATTTTAGAATAAGGCTGTAACATAATGTGGAAAAAGTCAAGGGGTCTGAAAACTTTCCGAATGCACTGTAGATTAATGCGCACATATTTTTTCCCCCAGTGCGGAACAGTCAAAACATTCCCTATGTCATTTGGGATGGACCCTTGTTGTGTTCCTCCTGTCCTGAGTGAGGCTCGTTAGTGATTCTGCTGAGGCAGCGATGGAAGGGTGTGTTGAAGGGCAATGCAACTGATCCGCCTGGCTTTTCTCTCGCTTGACTAATCCAACAACCTATTACCTGGATCTAATGATCTCATTACACCAGCTATCAGGTTGAGAGGGGTAACCTGAACCTGCACCCGGTCAACTGACACACCTCTGATACAGGGAAACAGACGACAGCTGGGACTGACCCAAAATACCTTAAATTGCTATTTTGTGCTCCACCACACACAGGTCAGATCAGCCTGGAGGGGGATTGGGAGGGTCAATCGCACACCTGCCTTGATGATAAGTCACCCTCAAACTCACACAGGACACTCACACACACGCATACACACACACACACACACACACACAAACACGGACACACACATACACAAACACACACTGCTTGGGTCCATTGGGACGTTGGGTTTTGCAGCATCATCTTTGTACACAGCCCACCTAGCAGCCCACTCCTAATGAGGACTGCTTTGATGACTCCTTCACTATTGTGGAAGGCTAGGGCACAGAGAGCACAGACAGCACCACAGACAGCACCACAGACAGCACCACAGACAGCAGCATAGACAGCACCACAGACAGCACCACAGACAGCACCACAGACAGCACCACAGACAGCACCACAGACAGCACCACAGACAGCAGCATAGACAGCACCACAGACAGCACCACAGACAGCACCAAAGACAGCACCACAGGCAGCACCACAGACCGCAGTACAGACAGCACCACAGACAGCACCACAGACAGCACCACAGACAGCACCACAGACAGCACCACAGACAGCTACCAGGCCTTAGGGGAGGCTCTGCCCCATGATGTTCAGAGTAGAGCAGAACAGGCAGCACAGGGGAGGGAGCACCAGTCATCCAGCACTCAGCTGCAGCCAGCAGGCCACACCCACCAGCCAAGAGAGGAATCAGCAGACTGACAGACAGCAGCAGCTTTGAACGTGGAGGGAAACCTCAACTAGCCACTGGAAGCAATTTACAGCTAACACTAACAGTCTCAATCCTAATAACAGGGTTTAAGCTGAAGCAGAGCTTTTATTCACTTGAGTTTGATCAGTGAAATAATACTAATGATAACAACAGCTCTGTCACAGGCGGATTGGCAGAGAGGAGGAGGTTGATGCTACTGTATTTCTTACTCATAGACACAATGCTTGAATTTTACTGCCTGACGAGTGCGCGTTCAGCTGGCTCCCGTCAAATTTAGTCCGGTTTGAGTCGGTTGGTCTTTGGAGAGCGCCTGTTTGAACACGGCATTCTGAGGCATGGCTTACTGAATCCCAATTATTACTGATGAATTATTTACTAACTCAAGCTCAGGGAGAACGCTCAAAGTTCACCAAATGTGGAAGCTCCTGTAAGGCAGTAAGCAAGCAGGTAATTCTAGATCTTTTTAGGGTAGACTAGTGGAAAAATATGTTGTCGTGCTGCCAGTAAACCAATGTTCACAAATCCACTGTTGTGAGTTTAAAGGATGTTTAATTTACCTTCTAAGGCCGTGCTATACCTGCCTCCCCATCTCAAATATGAAGACATAGTCTCCTCCTCCTGTGAAATATTTATGCAGACTATAAATACAGAACACTTAACTTTTCATTGGGAACACAAGAGGTTTCCCACTGGGCAGAAACTGGTTGAATCAACAGTGTTTCCGCGTCATTTCAACCAAAAAATTATATATGATGACATTGAGTCAACGTGGAAAACTGATTGGATTTGAAAAGTAATCAACATAAGGGAATGTAGTCTTTTTTTTCACCCAACTTTGAGTCTAGATCCAAAGACATGGTGAAATGGTTTGTTGATTTCACGTTGAATTGACATTAGTTGACAACTCAACGAAATGTAAATGAAAACTAGACGTTGAACTGACGTCTGTGCCCAGTGGGTTACTTCCTCACAGAACCATCACTCTCAGGCGCCATCATACCATGGGATGAGAACGTGTGGACAAATGTGAGCTGTTCATCTTCCTTTAACAAATGAGTTTGAGCAGCAGAGAGATAATGTGTCTGGGCTCTGGGTGTTGCTGAAGCCAAGCCAAGCCAGGGACAGAGAGCCCTTATAGAGCATGTGCGGAGATTGATCATGAAACAGCACATTTGGAGAAACAATGTCTGGTCAGTGTCACATCACACAGGGAACCAGAAAGACACACTGTGCCAGTTTGAGGCTGTGCTACGCTGAGCACAGCCGAGCTGAACAGAGCTTAGCTGGGCTGAGTTGAGTTGAGCAGCTGCAAAATCCAGCTCTCATCAGAGGGTAAAGGAATAGATCTGCACTCACAAAAACCAAACCAGGCTGTGAGAAAGTGAGAAAGCTCTCCAAGAGCATCAGTACAACAGACATCCACGTGGTGCAACAGGTGTAGAAAAATTACATTAGGATATGCAACAAAATGTCTGGGAGAGATTCAGAGAACAGATACACACTCCCCCCATGTGAACACCTCCCTGGTGAGAACAGCCCAGCGGTGTTGGAAATAAGCATCAGGGAACAGCTGTGGCTTACTATGCTTCATTTGATAGCAATCTGAATAAACATTGAGCCAGCCTTGAAAAACGTCCTACATGGAATTACTTCCAAAAGAGACGATAGTGAGATTGGACTCAAATGTGATTATGCATTCAGTGCTGTTGCCTTTAGGTGCAGGATTGAGGCTTTGCAATCACATTTGTCCCTCTGTGTCACGATCGTCTAAAGGAGCGGACCAATACGCAGCGTTGCGAGTGAACATGATGACTTTAATGTTGAAATAACGACAAAACAAAACACGATCCGTAACGTCCTCAGTACATAGACTGAACATAGAACAATAACCCACAAAACAAAGGTGAAAACTGACAGTTTAAATATGGCTCCCAATCAGAGATAACGAGCCGACAGCTGACACTCGTTACCTCCGATTGGGAGTCATTGACTACAACATACAACACCTAGAAAAACAACCCACAGACCTGCAAACATAGAAATACACCCGACAGAACTACCAACATAGAAAAACACCCAAATCCCCAACAAAACAACATACACTCTAGCTCACATACAAAAGTCCTAGAGCCAGAGTGTCACAGTACCCCCCCCTAAAGGTGCGCACTCCGGGCGCACCAGCATCCGCTCTAGGGGAGGGTCTGGGTGGGCGTCTGTCCACGGTGGTGGCTCTGGCCCCGGTCGTGATCCCCACCCCACCACAGTCACAAACTGCTTAGTAGGCAGTACCGGACTAAGGGACAGCACCTGACTAAGGGGCAGCACCGGACTAAGTGGCAGCACCGGACTAAGGGGCAGCACCGGACCAAGGGGCAGCACCTGACTAAAGGGCAGCACCGGACTGAGGGGCAGATCCTGGCTGGCTGGCTCAGGCGGATCCTGGCTGGACGGCTCTGGCGGATCCTGGCTGGCGGAAGGCTCTGGCTGATCCTGTCTGGCAGAAGGCTCTGGCTGATCCTGTCTGGCAGAAGGCTCTGGCTGATCCTGTCTGGCAGAAGGCTCTGGCTGATCCTGTCTGGCAGAAGGCTCTGGCTGATCCTGTCTGGCAGAAGGCTCTGGCTGATCCTGTCTGGCAGAAGGCTCTGGCTGATCCTGTCTGGCAGAAGGCTCTGGCTGATCCTGTCTGGCGGAAGGCTCTGGCTGATCCTGTCTGGCGGAAGGCTCTGGCTGATCCTGTCTGGCGAAGGCTCTGGCTGATCCTGTCTGGCGGAAGGCTCTGGCTGATCCTGTCTGGCGGAAGGCTCTGACGGCGTTGGGCAGACGGGCAGTTCAGACCGGCGTTGGGCAGACGGACAGTTCAGGCCCCGTTGGGCAGACGGGCAGTTCAGACGGCGCTAGGCAGATGGACAGTTCAGGCCCCGTTGGGCAGACGGACAGTTCAGGCCCCGTTGGGCAGACGGCAGACTCTGGCCGTCTGAGGCGCATCGTAGGCCTGGTGCGTGGTGCCCGGAACAGGAGGCACCGGGCTGAGGACACGCATCTCAGGGCTAGTGCGGAGAGAAGCAACAGGGCTTGCTGGACCCTGGGAACGCACATGACGCCTAGTGCGGGGAGCCGGAACAGGGCATGCTGGACCCTGGGGACTCCCAAACGCCCTAGTGCGGGGAGCCGGAACAGGGCATGCTGGACCCTGGGGACTCACATACCGCCTAGTGCGGGAGCAGCAACAGGACGCACAGGACTCGGGGAACACACAGGAGGCTTGGTGCGTGGTGTAGGCACTGGTGGTACTGGGCTGGAGCGAGGACGTGGCGCCGGAAATACCCGGACCGTGCAGGCGTACTGGCTCCCTTGAGCACTGAGCCTGCCCAACCTTACCTGGTTGTATACTCCCCGTCGCCCGACCAGTACGGGAAGGAGGAATAACCCGCACACCGGCCCATGTGGGCGAACCGGGAACACCATGCTTAAGGCAGGTGCCATGTAAGCCGGCCCGAGGAGACGCCCTGGTGGCTTGATGCGTAGGGCCGGCTTCATGACCTCCGGCTCAATGCTCAACCTAGCCCGGCCGATACGTGGAGCTGGAATGTACCTTACCGGGCTATGCCTGCGTACAGGAGACACCATGCGCTCTACTGCGTAACACGGTGTCTGCCCGTACTCTCGCTCTCCACGGTCAGTCCAGGGAGTAGGCGCAGGTCTCCTACCTGACTTCGCCATACTCCCCTTCTAGCCCCCCAAGAAATTTTTGGGTAATCCTCTCGGGCTTCCATCCTTGCCTCCGTGCTGCCTCCTCATATCGCCTCCTCTCGGCTTTAGCTGCCTCCAGCTCTTCACGAGGAGGCGATATCTCAGTTGTGCCCAAGGACCCTTACCATCCAGTATCTCCTCCCATGTCCATGAATCCTTTATGGGTGGATATAAATCCTGTGTAGGTGGATCCTGTTGCCGCTTGACACGCTGCTTGGTCCTTTTATGGTGGGTTATTCTGTCACGATCGTCGGAAGGAGCGGACCAATACGCAGCGCGTGGAGTGAACATGATGACTTTATTTATAAAGCAACCACGAAAAAACAACAAATGACGATAATGAAGTCCTCAGTGACACAACTGAACTTGGAACAAAAACCCACAAACAAACAGTGAAACACAACAGTATATATATGGCTCCCAATCAGAGATAACGAGCCGACAGCTGACACTCGTTACCTCCGATTGGGAGTCATTGACCAATCACCACTAAACACAAACAAAATGAAACTCACCCAACCCCAACACCACCAAATGAGATACACCCTGGCTCTAACACACAGTCCTGGAGCCAGAGTGTGACACTCTGACTGTATCTTTCCTCTAAACATAGCCTGGATGTGTCTGTAGCTTCAGTGTGAGAGCCAAAGGGCACCTCTACAGCTCTTGTTCTGCCTCTGTGTGAAGCAGGCGGTGGCTCTCTCTCCCAGAGCTCAGAGCACAGCCTTGTTCAGAGCCATGCTCTCCTTTCACTGTGCTGTAGTCTGTTGAATGGAGAGGAGCACTGCAACACCTTATAACTGTGGCTAATAACTCAAACTGAGAACATAAAAACAGTAGACAGCTCCAGTCTCTGTGGCACTTCTGTTTTTAGTTTAAAACCTCCATAGCAAGCAAACCCGGGTTAAGCGAGCAGTGTGTCAAGAAGCAGTGAGGCTTGGCAGGGACGTGTTTCGGGGGACGCATGGCTCTCGACCTTCGCCTCTCCCGGGTCCGTACGGGAGTTGCAGCGATGGGACAAGACTGTAACATCCAATTGGTAATCACGAAAATTGGGGAGAAAAAGGGGTAAAAAAATAAAATATTTAAAAAAAAATCTAACTTTATTCCAGACGCAATATGATTTCTGATGTCAAAACAGATCATTTCCCAGCTAGCACATTCTGAGAACCATATATTTACTGAGTTCGGTAAAAATAAATAAAAAGACTACCCACTGTCTTAGTCTGAAGCAATGGAAAACAGGGTGCATATTCCATAATCATCCTATCTATCAAATGCTATCTTATCTCACTTAAGGACATCATCGGTAATCTTTGTGCAAACACACACACAGACCAAGCATCTACTCTACATCACTATAGTTAGTTATGGGAGACTGAGGTTTCATCATGTGCTGTAGACCACTACCTAACAATCCAACAGGAAGTTACTTCAGTATGAAATATTAAATCCTATTGATAAGTTAAAACAATTTGGTCACAAAGGCTGCGTTTACACAGGCAGCCCAATTCTGATATTTTTTCCACTAAGTGGTCTTTTGACCAATCAGTGTTGGTCAAAGTGCAGAAGCTACAGAAGTTAGTAAGTCAATAACACCACAGCTCCACCACTTCCCTTCCTACAGGTCCTAGCCTGTGGTCTAGCGGTACTGCTCCCGGCATCAGTCACATGTATACTGCTCCCCACGTCCACCCTTTTCAACACCACTTGCTTGTCTCCCTTCTGATTCCCAACCATCTAAACGAAGCTGCTGTGGGAACTGGGGAGTGAGTCAATAACACCACAGCTCCACCACTTCCTTCTCCACCTCACACCTCCGATCCCTTTTTCCACTTGCCTTGTTTGGAGAGGATCGTCTCTGAAGATGCCACTAATTGAGATGCTTCTTAGTGTTAATAATTGAAAACCCCATGAGAAGGTACTGACAAAACAGGCCTTGGTGCTTTGTTACCCTGATGGTAATAGAGGCACAGTACTCCCTGTATCTATTGTGAAAAGATAAAACTGGTCTCAGGGCAATTCATATTATTCTGTAGGTAAATATGTGACGCTCCATTTAGTATGATATATAACGTTATGTTAGGTTACATTATGAATGGAATAGCAATTCTACAATATCATATGAATTATAGGACATACAGTATCATGCATCTTACTCGGTCGTACAGTAGCATACGAATTGGATGATGTACCTTATCTTGGAGGATGTATAGTATTATACGTCTTTCTCTGCGACCAGGTTGCTTATTGCGCAGTAACAACAAAGGAGAATAATGGAATAATAATAATAATTTACATTGGCGGTTAGGGAACCTAGGATCATTTATGTAGCGTGTTAAGTGAAACGGGTTAAATTTAGAATAAGGGTTAGCTGAAATGCTACAGTTGTCACCGACCAGACTCGAACACGCAACTTTTATATTGCTAGAAGGTCAGTATTACACATATCCATCCTCCCCAACCAACCTCCCTACTTCAGTTTCTGTTTAAAGCAGAGATGGGCAACTTTGAAGGGGGTGGGGCCACCTTGCAAACAAAACATTCTCGCGGTCCTATTCTTGACAGTGGAGAAATTCCACACATTTTGTCATAGGGCGTAGAGAAAATACTGCAGTTTTAAAGCACGTTTGCTGCAATTCTAAACATTTTGCCATGGGGCAGAGAAAATATTTTCAAATTGTATAACAACTTTCATGCAATTCTACTCATTTTGCCATGGGACGGAGAGAAACGTGCAGTTTTAATAGGTCATTTCCTGTAATTCTGCACATTGTGCCATAGGGTGGAGAAAAATGTTTGCAATTTTATAACAGATTTCATGCAATTCTACTCCTTTTGCTGGCCGCTAGACTAATTTACCAATCTAAACAAATTTAGCTGACATGGGCTAATTGAGTGACTGTCAGTGACTGACATAAGAGAAAAACTGCTGATGCACAACCAAATTTCGAAATTGCACCTTGTGTATTCTACCATTCTAACTCACAACAGTAATTTGAGAGTGAGACCCCGACTGAGTTCCTTTTTGGGAAATTGATCCCATGAGGGCCGCAGTTGCCCATCCCTGGTCTAAATAAGGCGAGACCATTAGTAGGTGTCATTTGTCTTGAAGGTGCTCAGAAATACGCAAAATATGTTTCGTTTGGCTCTGAGGACAGGCTGTACCAGTGTATGATTGCAATGTCATCATCAACATTGTCATTATGAATCATCAGTCATGAGTCATAGGATTCTGTATACTGGATAGAAATTCTGCTCAAGGCCAGGGTATCACCAGCAGACACATGCACACACACACACACACACACACACACACACACACACACACACACACACACACACACACACACACCCCAACTACACATATGCACTCACACTGAATATGTGCACCCACTCAGAGTGCTACAGGGAGCACACAGCCTCCCAATCAAATTATGTATTCAATTTACATACAGATGAGATGAACATTTCAGTACCGGCCACTTCCTTTTTCCGTAATAAATGCAGATTGAAAGCGGTTGATTTAATCTAAACATCTCCCAAACACCTGCTTATCTATGGGGATGTTTTTTTGGTCCGAATGGAATGACAGAAATGTAAAATATTCACATTGAATCGATTAATGAGGAATGTATTGAGAAATGACAATCCGATTTACAGGTAACTGCCAAAATAATAGAAATGAGGGATACAAAGTATATTGAAAGCAGGTGCTTCCACACAAGTGTGGTTCCTAAGTTAATTAAGCAATTAACATCCCATCATGCTTAGGGTCATGCATAGAAATGCACAGTTGCTCATTATTTTGGCTACCATGGGTAGAAGATGTCACGTTCATTGAAGGACGGGACGGACCAAGGCGCAGCGTGATATGCATACATGTTTATTTTAACTTAATAAACACTCGACAAAACAATAAACGAAACGTGAAGTCCAAGGTAGCACACACAACATATCTTACACGGAACAAGATCCCACAACCCACTAGTGCCAATAGGCTGCCTAAGTATGATCCCCAATCAGAGACAACGAGCGACAGCTGCCTCTGATTGGGAACCACACCGGCCAACATAGATCTACACATAATAGAACTACAACATAGAATATACACTGCTCAAAAAAATAAAGGGAACACTTAAACAACACAATGTAACTCCAAGTCAATCACACTTCTGTGAAATCAAACTGTCCACTTAGGGAGCAACACTGATGGACAATAAATGTCACATGCTGTTGTGCAAATGGAATAGACAACAGGTGGAAATTATAGGCAATTAGCAAGACACCCCCAATAAAGAAGTGGTTCTGCAGGTGGTGACCACAGACCACTTCTCAGTTCCTATGCTTCCTGGCTGATGTTTTGGTCACTTTTGAATGCTGGCGGTGCTTTCACTCTAGTGGTAGCATGAGTCTACAACCCACACAAGTGGCTCAGGTAGTGCAGCTCATCCAGGATGGCACATCAATGCGAGCTGTGGCAAGAAGGTTTGCTGTGTCTGTCAGCGTAGTGTCCAGAGCATGGAGGCGCTACCAGGACACAGGCCAGTACATCAGGAGACGTGGAGGAGGCCGTAGGAGGGCAACAACCCAGCAGCAGGACCGCTACCTCCGCCTTTAGGCAAGGAGGAGCAGGAGGAGCACTGTCAGAGCCCTGCAAAATGACCTCCAGCAGGCCACAAATGTGCATGTGTCTGCTCAAACGGACAGAAACAGACTCCATGAGGGTGGTATGAGGGCCCGACGTCCACAGGTGGGGGTTGTGCTTACAGCCCAACACCGTGCAGGGACGTTTGGCATTTGCCAGAGAACACCAAGATTGGCAAATTCGCCACTGGCGCCCTGTGCTCTTCACAGATGAAAGCAGGTTCACACTGAGCACATGTGACAGACGTGACAGAGTCTGGAGACGCCGTGGAGAACGTTCTGCTGCCTGCAACATCCTCCAGCATGACCGGTTTGGTGGTGGGTCAGTCATGGTGTGGGGTGGCATTTCTTTGGGGGGCCGCACAGCCCTCCATGTGCTCGCCAGAGGTAGCCTGACTGCCATTAGGTACCGAGATGAGATCCTCAGACCCCTTGTGAGACCATATGCTGGTGCGGTTGGCCCTGGGTTCCTCCTAATGCAAGACAATCCTACACCTTATGTGGCTGGAGTGTGTCAGCAGTTCCTGCAAGAGGAAGGCATTGATGCTATGGACTGGCCCGCCCATTGGGGTGCCAGAGAAGCGAACAGTTTTGACTGGGCTGAGCGGGAACTATGCTTCCACAGAGGAAGGGGAGCCAGCAGGCCAGAGGTGGATGAACGCAATGCCCTCGTTTGGGTGTAGGGACTGATTAGAGCCCCGAAGGTACAGAGGTGCCGTTCCCCTCACTGCTCCATAGGCAAGCACCATGGTCTTGTAAGCGGATGCGAGCTTCAACTGGAAGCCAGTGGAGTGTGCGGAGGGAGGGGGTGACGTGAGAGAACTTGGGAAGGTTGAACACCAGACGGGCTCACGGCATTCTGGATGAGTTGTAGGGGTTTAATGGCACAGGCAGGGGAGGCCAGCCAACAGCGAGTTGCAGTAGTCCAGACGGGAGATGACAAGTGCCTGGATTAGGACCTGTGCCGCTTCCTGTGTAAGGCAGGGTCGTACTCTCCGAATGTTGTAGAGCATGAACCTGCAGGAGCGGGTCACCGCCTTGATGTTGGCGGAGAACGACAGGGTGTTGTCCAGGGTCACGCCTAGGCTCTTCGCACTCTGGGAGGAGGACACAGCGGAGTTGTCAACCGTGATGGCGAGATCATGGAACGGGCAGTCCTTCTCCCCGGGAGGAAGAGCAGCTCCGTCTTGCCAGGGTTCAGCTTGAGGTGGTGATCCGTCATCCATACTGATATGTCTGCCAGACATGCAGAGATGCGATTCGCCACCTGGTTATCAGAAGGGGGAAAGGAGACGATTAGTTGTGTATCGTCAGCGTAGCAATGATAGGAGAGGCCATGTGAGGATATGACAGAGCCAAGTGACTTGGTGTATAGGGAGAAAAGGAGAGGGCCTAGAACTGAGCCCTGGGGGACACCAGTGGTGAGAGCACGTGGTGCGGAGACAGCTTCTCGCCACGCCACTTGGTAGGAGCGACCGGTCAGGTAGGGACGCAATCCAGGAGTGAGCCGCGCCGGAGATGCCCAGCTCGGAGAGGGTGGAGAGGAGGATCTGATGGTTCACAGTATCAAAGGCAGCAGACAGGTCTAGAAGGACAAGAGCAGAGGAGAGAGAGTTAGCTTTAGCAGTGCGGAGAGCCTCCGTGACACAGAGAAGAGCAGTCTCAGTTGAATGACCAGTCCTGAAACCTGACTGGTTTGGATCAAGAAGGTAATTCTGAGAGAGATAGCAAGAGAGTTGGCTAAAGACGGCACGCTCAATAGTTTTGGAAAGAAAAGAAAAGAAGGGATACTGGTCTGTAGTTGTTGACATCAGTGGGATCGAGTGTTTGTTTTTTGAGAAGGGGAGCAACTCTCGCTCTCTTGAAGACGGAAGGGACATGGCCAGCGGTCAAGGATGAGTTGATCAGCGAGGTGAGGTAGGGGAGAAGGTCACCGGAGATGGTCTGGAGAAGAGAGGAGGGGATGGGGTCAGCGGGCAGGTTGTTGGGCGGCCTGCAGTCACAAGTCGCAGGATTTTATCTGGAGAGAGAGGAGAAAGAAGTCAAAGCATAGGGTAGGGCAGTGTGAGTAGGACCAGCAGTGTCATTAGACTTAACAAACGAGGATCGAATGTCGTCAACCTTCTTTTCAAAGTGGTTGACGAAGTCATCCACAGAGAGAGAGGAGGGGGGATTCAGTAGGGAGGAAAATGTGGCAAAGAGCTTCCTAGGGTTAGAGGCAGATGCTTGGAATTTAGAGTGGTAGAAAGTGGCCTTAGCAGCATAAACAGATGAAGAAAATGTAGAGAGGAGGGGAGTGAAAAGATGCCAGGTCGGCAGGGAGTTTAGTTTTCTTCCATTTCCGCTCCGCTGCCCGGAGCTCTGTTCTGTGAGCTCGCAATGAGTCATCAAGCCCACGGAGCTGGAGGGGAGGACCGAGCCGGCCGGGAGGATAGGGGACACAGAGAGTCAAAGGATGCAGAAAGGGAGGAGAGGAGGGTTGAGGAGGCAGAATCAGGAGATTGGAGGGAGAAGGATTGAGCAGAGGGAAGAGATGATAGGATGGAAGAGGAGAGAGTAGTGGGAGAGAGAGAGCGAAGGTTGCGGCGGCGCATTACCATCTGTGTAGGGGGCAGAGTGAGTAGTGTGGGAGGAGAGCGAGAGAGAAAAGGAAACAAAGTAGTGGTCAGAGACATGGAGGGGAGTTGCAGTGAGATTAGTAGAAGAGCAGCATCTAGTAAAGATGAGGTCAAGCGTATTGCCTGCCTCATGTCTCATGCCTGCCTCATGTCTCGCTCCATCCAACAACGCCAAGTTGCACCACACTGTCCAGGAGTTGGCGAATGCTTTAGTCCAGGTCTGGGAGGAGGTCCCTCAGGAGACCATCCGCCACCTCATCAGGAGCATGCCCAGGCGTTGTAGGGAGGTCATACAGGCACGTGGAGGCCACACACACTACTGAGCCTAATTTTGACTTGTTTTAAGGACATTACATCAAAGTTGGATCAGCCTGTAGTGTGGTTTTCCACTTTAACTTTGAGGGTGACTCCAAATCCAGACCTCCATGGGTTGATACATTTGATTTCCATTGATAATTTTTGTGTGATTTTGTTGTCAGCACATTCAACTATGTAAAGAAAAAAGTATTTAATAAGATTATTTCATTCATTCAGATCTAGGATGTGTTGTTTTAGTGTTCCTTAATTTTTTTGAGCAGTGTATATAACAAAGAATATACACACCCTGACTCAACCTATAAGAGTCCCCTGAGTCAGGGCGTGACAGTACCCCCCCAAAGGTGCGGACTCCGACCGCACAACATAAACATAACAGGGTAGGGGCCGGGTGGGCATTCCGCCTCGGAGGCGGATCCGGCTCGGGGAGTGACGACCTCTCACTCTCCGCCTCCCTGTTGCGCCCCTGGTCTGGTCTGGACCTCGGCACGCTACTTCCCCTCTCCTTCCTCCCTCCCACGATACGCCAGGCCCTGTCTGGACCCTGGTGTGGGAGACCCCGAACCTGGAGAGGGGCTGACGTCATGGTCTGGACTGGAGCCGCTGACCGGAGCTGGACTGGGCTCCGGTGGAGCTGACTGCTCTGGCTCCGGAGTGGAGCCGCTGACCAGAGCAGGACTGGACCCCGGTGGAGCGGACTGCTCTGGCTCCGGAGTGGCGCAGCTGACCGGAGCTGGATCAGGCACCGGTGGAGCGGACTGCTCTGGCTCCGGAGTGGAGCAGCTGACCGGAGCTGGATCAGGCACCGGTGGAGCAGACTTCTCTGGCTCTGGAGTGGAACAGCTGACCGGAACTAGATCAGGCACCGGTGGGGCGGACTGCTCTGTCTCCGGAGTGGAGCAGCTGACCGGTGCCGGACCAGGCACCGGTGGAACGGGCACGGGCCGTGCGGACTGGACAACGCACCACAGGCTTGGTGCGAGGGGCAGAACGGGCCGGACTGGCGGCGCGCACCACTGGCTGGTGCGAGGAGCAGGAACAGGCCGGGCCGGGCTGGCGACGCGCACCACTGGCTTGGTGCGAGGAGCAGGAGCAGGCCGGGCGGCGACCGCGCACCACTGGCTCGGTGCGGAGAGCAGGAACAGGCCGGGCCGGGCTGGCGACGCCGCACCACTGGCTTGGTGCGGGGAGCAGGAACGGGCCGGACCGGACTGGCGACACGCACCACTTGCTTGGTGCGAGGAGCAGGACTGGGTTCCTTTATTAACCCCCGCTCCTTCTGCTGCCTAACCAGCTCCTCTCGCCGTGCCTCTACACCTTCCTTCTCCCTTCTAGCCTCCTGTAGCGCCTCCCTCTGACCGAATACCTCCTGCTCCCTCTGTACCAATAGCCCCCGTAATCTGGTGGCCTCCTCTCCTAACCAGCAGATCCGCCCTATCGCGGCCTCCTGCTGCCTCGTCGTCCACACTGTGTGCCCCCCCCAAAAATGTTCTTGGGGTTGCCTCTCCACCCTGATCCCTTTCAGGGCCTCCATCTTTCTTGCCAGATCCTCTCTTATCTCCTGCCAAGTCCATCCTCTCTGCTCCTCCTCGGCACACTGCTTGGTCCAGGTCTGGTGGGATCTTCTGTCACGTTCGTTGAAGGACGGGACGGACCAAGGCGCAGCGTGATATGCATACATGTTTATTTTAACTTAATAAACACTCAACAAAACAATAAACGAAACGTGAAGTCCAAGGTAGCACACACAACATACCTTACACGGAACAAGATCCCACAACCCACTAGTGCTAATAGGCTGCCTAAGTATGATCCCCAATCAGAGACAACGAGCGACAGCTGCCTCTGATTGGGAACCACACCGCCCAACATAGATCTACACATAATAGAACTACAACATAGAATATATATAACAAAGAATATACACACCCTGACTCAACCTATAAGAGTCCCCTGAGTCAGGGCGTGACAGAAGAAGACATCTCAGTGACTTTGAAAGAGGGGTCTCAAATGCGCATAGTTGGTTTAAAGTGTGTGTGGGTGTGTGTGTGTGGGTGTGTGTGTGTCACAGGAGGTTGGTGGCATCTTAATTGGGGAGGACTGGCACGTGGTAATGGCTGGAGATTAATAAGTGGAAAGGTATCAACAACATCAAACACATGGTTTCCATGGTTTCCATTTGTTTGATGCCATTCCATTCGCTCCGTTCCAGCCATTAATATGAGCCGTCCTCCCCTCAGTAGCCTCCACTGGTGTGTGTGTGTGTGTGTGTGTGTGTGTGTGTGTGTGTGTGTGTGTGTGTTTGTCTGTCTGTCTGTCTGTCTGTCTGTCTGTCTGTCTGTCTGTCTGTCTGTCTGTCTGTCTGTCTGTCTGTCTGTCTGTGTGTGTGTGTGTGTGTGTGTGTGTGTCTCAGTCACCAGATCTCAACCCAACTGAACACTTAAGGGAGACTCTGGAGCGGTTTTCTCCCACCATCAACAAAACACCAACTTATGGAATTTCTTATGGAAGAATGGTATCGCATCCCTCCAATAGAGTTCAAGACACTTGTTGAATCTATGCCAAGGCTCATTGAAGCTGTTTTGGCGGCTCGTGGTGGCCCAACCCCCTATTAAGACACTATGTTGGTGTTTCCTTTATTTTGGCAGTTACCTGTGTTTCCCCACAGCGGTTTCAACCCAGATAGATAGAAAAGCAGTAATCTGCTTTATGTCCTCCTACTAAATGATGTCATTTGTTATCCTGCATGTAATTAATTAGCACTCTGGAACCCTGAAGCATCCCATTTGTCCAGTTTTGAAAATGACTTTCTCCATGATTATCATGCTGTTCCTCTGCACAGAGGTGGAGGGCTATCATCCAACCCGAGGAAGGTCTCTGCCTGGCATGTGTGTGGTGTGTTGCGTGTGTCTTGACTTATCATCAAGTCAACCCCTCTCTCTCTCTCCAGGCTGATTTGATCTGTGTGTGGTGGCTCACACCAAAGTACAATTGAAGGTCTTTCAGGTCAGCCCAATTTGTCACAATGTATGACAGGAGAGTCAAATTCTTTGACAGTTACGTAAAGGAATTTGAGTGATGCTTTTGGGTGGTAGCCATCTCTGTATTCCGGCGTTTGGCAGTGGATGTCTGAGGCTTTGGCATGGCAGCACATACTTATGTTCATTCCAACATTGAATAAGGCATCTATGTTTCTGGGCCTATAGATAGTAGCTTGAACATTGAAAGGACATTGGAGGAGAGTATGTCCTCTAAGGGCTGTGGTAACTGTGAGTACCGGACAGCTCTGCTCTGTATCTCTTAGCTGTGGATGACAATAACAGTGATGATGAAGATGAGGGAGGTTTCTCTCACACTCACCTGTGGATGATGCGTTTGCTGCGGAGATAACCCAGCGCCAGGGCGATCTCACAGATGTACAGCTTGACGGTGTTCTCTGAGAAGTGAACGTTCTGCTGGAGGTGATAGCGCAGGTCTCCTCCCAGCAACAGGTCCACTACCATGAACATGTCCTCCTCATCTTGGAATGAGTACCTACAGGAGAGGAGGGGGAGGGGGGTAGGAGGAGGGGGGAGGGGCGGGAGGTGGTGGAGGGCATGGATAAAAGAAGAGGTGGAGGAGGAGGTGGAGGAGGAGGTTGTGGAGGAGGAGATGGTGGAGAAGTAAGAGGAGGAGGAAGAGGAAGAGGAGGAGGAGGGGGAGGAGGAGGAGGAGGAGGAGGTGAAAGAGGAAAGAATAAGAAAAATGTCAGCCTATGACATACCATTATATCTATTCAACACAATTACCTTGGTTGCCAATATACAAGAGGTGAACGAGCTCTATTCGCATTCAGTGTAAGACTTGTAATGAAAGCGGAGAGTGAAATTATCTCAGTCAACCATCCCAAAGGCCTTCACAGGCAGAGTTACAATATTTACGATTGTTTGGTGCAAAGGCCAGCAAAATAATAGCCCCTTATGAAACCAACGGTGCCGGCGAGCTCACAAGACTCATTATTCTAGGCCCAAATTAATTCCCAGAAAAGGCATTTCATTAGTGGCTAGTGATGGAAACACCACTTCAACACACTCTGGTTGGACCATTCCATCGAAAGTAAAAGGCCTGTCAGGTGTGTGCAGTCTGAGCACATCCATCCATCCATCCACCCATCCATCCATCCATCCATCCATCCATCCATCCATCCATCCATCCATCCATCCATCCATCCATCCATCCATCCATCCATCCATCCATCCATCCAGCCATCCATCCATCCATCCATCCATCCATCCATCCATCCATCCATCCATCCATCCATCCATCCACCCACCCACCCACCCACCCACCCACCCACCCATCCATCCATCCATCCATCCACCCACCCACCCACCCACCCACCCATCCATCCATCCATCCATCCATCCATCCATCTACCCATCCACCCATCTATTCATCCTTCCACTCACCCACCCACTCACCCATCCACCCACTCATCAATCAATCAAGAGCTCCATCCATCTCGCAATCAAGCAGCGGAGTGCTACAGCAGGCCTGCCACATCAGCACCTAGCCCATTCCACTCCCATTTGAGAAGCCATTCCACTATTCTCCATTGATGTTACATGACAGGAGAACCACTGGGATCTGTACTTTCTAATGAGTCTATGGCATTGTAAAATAATTGGTGCGAAAACTATTTAACTCAAGCCTTCCGTTGATTGCCTAGCCTTGAGCATTCCTCCAAGAAAATCTAAACAGACCAGACGGAACTTTACGATATTTTATTCGTCACATGCTTCGTAAACATCAGGTGTGGACTAACATTGAAATGCTTACTTACATCCCAACAATGCAGAGAGAAAGAAAATAGAGAAATAATAGAAAAGCAAAACACGTAATAATAAAAGTAATAATAAATACACAATGAGTAATGATAACTTGGCTACATACAAGAGGTACCAGTACCGAGTCGATGTGCAGGGGTATGAGGTAATTGAGGTAGATATATACATATAACTAGGAATAAAGTGACAGACAGTAAACAGTAGTAGCAGCGTATGTGAGGAGTCAAAAAGGTTTGTGCACAAAGGGTCAATGCAGATAGTCCGGGTAGCTATTATTGTTAACTATTTAGCAAACTATTTAACAGTCTCATGGCTTGGGGGTAGAAGCTGTTCAGGGTCCTGTTTGTTCCAGACTTGGTGTATCGGTACCACTTGCCATGCGGTAGCAGAGAGAACAGTCTATGACTTGGGTGGCTGGAGGTTTTGACAATTTTTCGGGCCTTACTCTGACACCGCCTGGTATAGAGGTCCTGGATGGCAGGGAGCTCGGCCCTTGAAGCTCTCGACCCACTCCACTTCAGCCCGGTCGATGTGAATGGGGCCGTGCTTAGCCCTCCGTTTCCTGTAGTCCATGATCAACTCCTTTGTCTTGCTGACGTTGAGGGAGGGGTTGTTGTCCTGGTACCACAATGCCAGGTCTCTGACCTCCTCCTTATAGGCTGTTTATCATATATCCTGATGTCTAGTCACCTTACTCTACACATATCTACTTCTATCGCTCCAATATCCCTGCACATTGTGTAAATATGGTACTGGAACTGACTGACCCTGTATATATATGACTACTTATTTTTCATGTTCTTCTTATTTCATATTTTTATATTTTGTGTGTTTTTATTCTACCTTATGTTATTTTTAGTATTACATTGTTATTGATTACTGCATTGTTGGTTTTAGAGCTTGCCAGAAAGGCATTTCACTGTACTTGTGGGCGTGACATTAAAACTCGAAACTTGAAACTCATCGTCATCGGTGATCAGGTCTACCACCGTCGTGTCATCGGCAAACTTAATGATGGTGTCGGAGTTGTGTGCGGCCATGCAGTCGTGGGTGAACAAGGAGTACAGGAGGTGACTAAGCACTCACCCTTGAGAGGCCCCTGCGTGGCGGGTGTGTTGTTGCCTACCCTCACTACCAAAAGGCTCTGAGTTCAGTGCATTCATTTACGTCAGCAATCCATACATTCTACCTGTTACCTGTCACTTGAAACTAAAGGTGTATTAGTGCTTCTATGCCTTTGATTTCTCCATGAATAAGACCAATCATGGGCTGGCATTCAACTAAACAGTGGTAAGGTTGTCTGCGGACGACCTTCCTCCCCCAAGGCCACACTTCAATTAATGGGAGGCGGTGCTTTATCCTGTGAATGGGGATTGATTGAACAGACTCCAGTGTGTCTACATACGGCTCAGTTGACGCTGACACCACTTGAAGCATAATTGACTTTAGGGCCGTAGAGGGTATCTGTGAACACCCCCCAGCCCACTGTTAGTGCAGGATGGAAGGGGGTTTGCTGCAGTTGGAGGACAACATGTCAATGACTTCAGGACCAGAGAGGGTATCTGTGAAGCACCTAGCCAACCCTTAGTGCAGGATGGAGGGGGGCCTTGCTTCCGTCAGAAGAACGCCATGTCAATGACTTCAGAGCCAGAGAGGGTATCTGTAAATAACAAAACTTCCCACCCTAATTGATTTGATTTGATTTATGTGCAGCACGGAGGGGGGCTTGCTTCCTTCCGAGAAAAGTCACGTCCCTGTCCTCTCCTCAGAGGCTCAGGTAGAATGACATTGACGGTGTCTGGTCTGTCATAGTTTTGTATAGACATTACAGAGCTGCAGAGTGGCTGTCTAACATCATTCCCACAGGGGGCACCGCTATAGTGTATTTCTCCTCTAAGATGCATAGATTTTTAAAAGAAAGGCTCTGCGATCAGCCAGCAAAGCCTCAGTGCCTTGTGGGTAAGGAAGGGTTGTAAATTCAGCAGAGAGCATCGGGGGAAATCTGCACAACAGAGCAGATTAATGGCCGCCTCTCCTGACAAACATATTTTTAGAAATGAGAGGAGGAAAGAAGGTGCCGTCCACTAACCAGTGTATGATGTGTCTGAATGGCTTGGAGAGTCCTGTGCCCCATATATCACACAGACAGACAGAGGAGAATAACTTAGGCCCAAAGACAACGGTGTCACGGTGACGCCAAAGTCTCCCAGCTGGGGTGGGGCCTCTGCAAATCTGCAGCCTTTAAAACTTAAAGAGATCCATTGTGAGATGTTAAAGTACTTCTGAAGAGACAGTCTGGCATGTTAGGGAGCTAGGGGATAGTTTCACTGAGCCACCGAGGGAAGCCGAAGCACCTGAGATGAGATCATCACATTAACATCACATATACTCTCTCTAACTGACAGCTTCTCATACGACTCCACAGGTCTTCCCATGGGTGACTGTAGGCAAGAGTGGACTAGTTCAACATGTTGGACAAAGGTCTGAGAATGCCCCTGTCCTGCTAAAGAATCAAAGCCAATAATCACATGGATATTTCAAATTACCTGCAGAGAAGCTGACTATGATGGAACCAGAGAAGTGATTGCCACACATTCTGAGGACTTCTCTTTGGAGTGAGTAAGATGTGTTTATAAGGTGCTGCCAGTCAGATCTAAAGATCTATACTCCCGAGTGGCGCAGTGGTCTAAGGCACTGCATCGCAGTGCGAGCTGTGCCACTAGAGATCCTGGTTCGAATCCAGTCTCTGTTGCGACCGGGAGACCCATGGGGCGGAGCACAATTGGTCCAGGTTGGTAGAGTATGGTGTTTGCAACGCCAGGGTTGTGGGTTCGATTCCCACAGAGGGCCAGTATGAAAAATAAAAAAGAATGTATGCACTCACTAACTGTAAGTCGCTCTGGATAAGAGCGTAAATGTAGCCCCTCTCTGTAGTGCAGTGCTTTCTCTCTCTCTCTCTGTGAGCTGAGTGGAGCTCTTTCTGATGCTGAGTAGATACCTCCGGTCTCAGTGTAGTATCCTAAAGTGAGAGCGTCTGGTAGTTGTCACAATAACTTACCCAAGGAGAGGGACATTAATTGCCCTGTTTTTTTCTGCAGGACAAATAGCTGGTTATTTTCCTTTATATTGTGGGAACGTATGGGGGAGAAAAGTAATGGTTTTTCTTTCGTAGTGACGTGACCCAGCCAGCCTCCCCACCTAGAGCCAATCAGAATATTCATGAAGGAACGGGTTGGTTTAGCAATAGCAGCCTGTAGTAGGAGGGAGGGCTACAGGGAATTGATAGTGCACACAGAGTCCTTACTGGAGAAAGCTTAATCTAGTAGATATTCTGCTTCTTCTGCTTCAGTGATGGTTTGTTGTTCTTGCTCCCACAGCACACTACATCAAAGTGGGAAGCTCATGAAACCTAAGCAGTATAGGATCTGATGGGGGGGGCGGGGGTATTCTGTCCTCTAAGCAAACACATGCTGTAAGTTCACGATAACCACCTTTCACTCTTGAACACACATGCACACACACACTCACACCCACACACACACACACCCTCTCCAATACCAAATAACAATCACTATCTCAAGCCCTAGCTGTCTGTGGTTACTGAACAGTGTCGGGGTTATACTCTGAACCTGTTTACTCAGTAAAACACATCTCCATCCCAATTAGACTAAAATAGTCTGGGCTCATCTGAGATCTGGTAATGGCATTTCGCTTCAGGGTCATTCACTAACGATCAACTAGTTGGAGAAAAACAAATTCTGCCCCCGACTCTCACACCATGCATGCCACAGAACTCAAGTGTTTTTGAATATGTATGAGTACGTTTCTGCAATGGCCATCTGCCATCTTGGCCTCAATAAATTACAATAAGCAATCACCACATAGCCTACTGTAGAAATAAGACTATAGCGTCTTAATGAGCCATACAAGTGGCAGTGCAAACGTAAGTTTACATGAGTGACAAGTAACTGTGTCTGCAGCATAGTATGATGTATAGATACAAATATATCGATATTGATGCATACAGATGTAGGACCTTAATTTGAGATAGTTTGCTACAGCAGGAAAATAATCCTGCAGCAACAGGAATTGTGAATTATTATGTGGATGATAATAATGGACATTTTGTAGGGGTTTATACAATTACAGCCAGAATACAAATATCCTGAAAGCCAATTTTCTCTTGTAAGCGGTTTAGGATTCAATATTTCTGACAGTGATATTTGATGTGATTACGTTTCGGCAAGGACTCGCCCAGACCTGGATGGCAGTAAATAAGTGGCCATTAGACATGGGAAAAGAATTACGTACAGAACGAGAGAGAGAGTGAGAGAGAGAGAGAGAGAGAGAGAGAGAGAGAGAGAGAGAGAGAGAGAGAGAGAGAGAGAGAGAGAGAGAGAGCGAGCTTGGGCAGCCAATTAGTAAATTACATTGAAACATTGAAATGTTTCCATTAGAATTCCAGTACATGAGGCAACCATTTTGTTATTTGGCAGGAATGTCTTGAAAAGGGGGAAAAACATGAGAATGCATTTTTGGAGTCATTTAGCATCCCCATCAGGCACTCACTGCCACCTGGTTATTATCTTCAACCAGCCTGGGATTCTGATGAGTTTTCTTGGCATGGATGCTCCCTTCCCAGGTCAGTTTATTCTGCCTCACATGCAGTTCGACGTGACCAGAAAATGCCCTTCATGCCAATTTAGGACCAGAACATCTCACAGTAAGCTATTTGAGAAGTGGAATCACCTACAGAGAAATGTAATGGACTTTGGACCAGAGGGCTCTAATTAATTTGATAACGCATATACAGTAGGTGCAGATATTGGTTTCTTTATTGAAAAGGTAGCCCATAATGCACAACATGATTTCTATTCTGTTACAGGAATTGTTTTATAATTTATCTTTAATTGATTAACATGTTGCATCTATAATTGCCCCAAATCCAATTAATAAGTTCCAAGGCCATTACACTCTAGCTTACAATGTAGTGTACATACTTTGACAGAAAATATACTTTGACAGAAAATACATGCCTTGAATCAATAACAGGAATTAATGGCTTATGGCTCTGCTCAACTTAAAGTCAACACATACCACCGTGCTGATTGAAATACCGGAACAACTTCAGGTACAAAAATCGATCATTCACTTACAAAGTCACAGGCACACGCACAACGCATCCACACCCACTTACACACAACCAGAACTAAAGCCTTCTCAGAAGTAGCTGACTAAAGCCTGGCTCTGCAGAACAGATGACTGACAGTTCCTATCAGCCAGAGGCTAATGCTCCCTCAGCTGCTGTCGACCGTCAGCCCGTGGGGTGAAATTACACCCCAGCCTGGCCCTTTAGGAGGCACAAGGTGTGAGGCATCATGGTCACGCCACTGCCTTCTGCCTTAACACGCTTCACCTGCAGATCACTGAGCTGCCTCCCCCTCAGCCAAAACATCCCAGTACTGTAACCTTCCACTAACTGACGTGAGAACCTGCCAGAAGTATGACTAGTGTCCTGTAACATAACGTGGTGTTTACATAAAACAAGGTAATGTGTGGACAGTGCTGTTACAGTGCATGCAGAAAGTATTCAGACCCCTTGACTTTTTCCAAATTTTGTTACGTTACAGCCTTATTCTAAAATTGATTAAATAAAAAATGTTCCTTGAGCTGTTTTTACAACTTGATTGGAGTCCACCTGTGGTAAATTCAATTGATTGGACATCATTTGGAAAGGCACACACCTGTCTATATAAGGTCCCACAGTTGACAGTGCGTGACAGAGCAAAAACCAAGCCACGAGGTCAAAGGAATTGTCCGTAGACAGGACTGTGTCGAGGTACAGATCTGGGGGAAGGGCACCAAAACGTTTCTGCAGCATTGAAGGCACCCAATAAAACAGTGGCCTCCATCATTCTTAAATGGAAGAAGTTTGGAACCACCAAAACTCTTCCTAGAGCTGGCCGCCCAGCCAAACTGAGCAATTGGGGAAGAAGGGCCTTAGTCAGGGAGGTGACCAAGAACCCAATGGTCACTCTGACAGAGCTCTAGAGTTCTTCTGTGGAGATGGGAGAAACTTCCAGAAGGACAACCATATCTGCAGCACTCTACCAATTAGGCCTTTATGGTAGAGTGGCCAGATGGAAGCCACTCCTCAGTAAAAGGCACATGACAGCCTGCTTGGAGTTTGCCAAAAGGCACCTAAAGACTCTCAGACCATGAGAAACAAGATTATCTGGTTTTATGTAACCAAGATTGAACTCTTTGGCCTGTGCCCAGTGGGAAACATGGAATGTATGGCAGTAAGACTAATAATAGGCTTGTTTACTCTATGCAGGTGACCTTCCTGGTTAAGTAAAGGACAAAGAGTGGAGAACCATGTTTGATGCATTATGACGACAAAAAAAAAGAAGCATGTTGAATATAAGAAGCAAGACACTTCACTACTTCACTGATGCCAATGAGCATTCTTGGCCACGCACTTCATTCACTTCAACGCGTTGTTCATCTTCATTGTGGATTCAATGAAGGAGTTCCTGACTTGTGATGCTCGCCACAGGATGTGCAGTGCAGTGAGAAAGAAAATTCACCTTCAATAACAACATCTCTTCCATCAGTGTCTCTGCTCCAGACAGTTTCTGTGACTGCAACAGCTCAGGAGTTCGCCCAGCCCAGCCAGCTTAATAATAATAACAATATATGCCATTTAGCAGACAATTTTATCCAAAGTGACTTACAGTCATGCAGGCTTACATTTTATGGGTGGCCCAGTAATCGAACCCACAATCTTGGTGTTATAGGCGCCATTCTCTACCAACTGAGCCATACAAAACCACAAAAGCCCTGTATGTCTCTACGAAGGCTACTTCTGTGTCATCCATAGTAAAAATACATGCTGGTCTTGGCAAAGTTTACTGGCTGAAATTGCTGACCAATCAGTCTGTTACCAACCCTTAGTAAACTTTTGGAAAAAATAGTGTTTGACCAGATACAATGCTATTTTACAGTAAACAAATTGACAACAGACTTTCAGCACGCTTATAGGGAAGGACATTCAACAAGCACAGCACTTACACAAATGACTTATGATTGGCTGAGAGAAATTGATGATAAAAAGATTGTGGGGGCTGTTTTGTTAGACTTCAGTGCGACTTTTGACATTATCGATCATAGTCTGCTGCTGTAAAAACGTATGTGTTATGGCTTTACACCCCCTGGTCCTCTGTAGCTCAGCTGGTAGAGCACGGCGCTTGTAACGCCAAGGTAGTGGGTTCGATCCCCGGGACCACCCATAGACAAAAAAATGTATGCACGCATGACTGTAAGTCGCTTTGGATAAAAGCGTCTGCTAAATGGCATATTATATTATTATTATTATTATATTGTGGATAAAGAGTTCCTTGTCTAACAGAACACAGAGGGTGTTCTTTAATGGAAGCCTCTCCAACATAATCCAGGTAGAATCAGGAATTCCCCAGGGCAGCTGTCTAGGCCCCTTACTTTTTTCAATCTTTACTAACAACATGCCACTAGCTTTGAGTTAAGCCAGTGTGTCTATGTATGCGGATGACTTAACACTATACACGTCAGCTACTACAGCGACTGAAATGACTGCAACACATAACAAAGAGCTGCAGTTAGTTTCAGAATGGGTGGCAAGGAATATGTTAGTCCTAAATATTTCAAAAACTAAAAGCATTTTATTTGGGACAAATCATTCACTAAACCCTAAACCTCAACTAAATCTTGTAATGAATAATGTGGAAATTGAGCAAGTTGATGTGACTAAACCACTTGGAGTAACCCTGGATTGTAAACTGTGATGGTCAAAACATATTGATACAACAGTAGCTAAGATGGGGAGAAGTCTGTCCATATTAAAGCGCAGCTCTGCCTTCTTAACAACACTATCAACAAGGCAGGACCTACAGGCCCTAGTTTTGTCGCACCTGGACTACTGTTCAGTCGTGTGGTCAGGTGCCACAAAGAGATGATATGATATGCATATCAATCTCTCATGGCTCAAAGTGGAGGAGAGATTGACTTCATCACTCCTTGTTTTTGCAAGAAGTGTTGACAAGCTGAATGCACCGAGCTGTCTGTTTAAACTACTAGCACACAGCTCGGACACCCATGCTTACCCCACAAGACATGCCAACAGAGGTCTCTTCACAATCTCCAAGTCCAGAACAGACTATGGGAGGAGCACAGTACTACATGGAGCCATGACTACGTGGAACTCTATTCCACATCAGGTAACTGATGCAAGCAGTAGAATCAGATTTAAAAAACAGATAAAAAAACATCTTATGGAACAGCGGGGACTGTGAACAGACACACACACACAGTTACAGACACACGCACACACACGCTAGCATGCACTCTACATTGACATTGACATGTACATTGTAATAATGTTATATGATGTACTGTTTTATCTTTTGTTTTATGTGTAATGTAAGTGCCTTAATGTGTTTGGACCCCAGGAAGAGTAGCTGCTGCTTTGGCAGGAACTAATGGGGATCCCTAAAAAATACACATACCGAGGCTGGCCCCTCTCTCTCTCTCTCTCTCTCTCTCTCTCTCTCTCTCTCTCTCTCTCTCTCTCTCTCTCTCTTTCTCTCTCTCTCGCTCTCTCTGTCTCTGTGTCAGTCAGTGTCTACTTCTCACCTTGACACAGCGTGAGGATTGCTGGGTGGGGCCCATAGGGTTCTGGTCAAAAGTAGCGCATTATGTAGGGAATAGGGTGCCATTTGGGACGCAGGATGTCTGTAACAGGGCACTGCCAGAAAGGGCTCCCCTTACAAATTGGCAGTAAGTGCCACAAGGGCACATCAATACAGCGTCAGTACCACAGTCTTAGTACTGTCTTGGTGTAGTAGTTGTGGTAGACCTGGTACTCCTTATTGGAGAATAGACTTCTATCCATTCTCTGTGGAATAAAATACATGACTACAGGACTACAGACATGACTGAAGACAGGACCACAGGCAGGACTACAGGACTACAGACATGACTACAGGACTACAGACAGAACTACAGACAGGACCACATGCAGGACTACAGGAATACAGGACTACAGACAGGACTACAGAACTACAGACATGAATACAGACAGGACTAAAGGACTACAAAAAGGACTACAGACAGGACTACATGAAGGACAACATGACTACAGACAGGATGACAGGACGACAGACAGGACTGCAGACAGGACTGTAGACAGGTCTACAGGACCACAGACAGGACTACAGACAGAGAGTAGACAGGGCTACAGGACCACAGACAGGGCTACATGACTACAGACAGGACGACATGATGACAGACAGTACTGCAGACAGGACTATAGACAGGTCTACAGGACCACAGACAGGACTACATGACTACAGACATGACTACAGACAGGACTACAGACAGTACTACAGACAGAACTACAGGACTACATACAAGACTACAGACATACAATTGACAGGACTACAGACATGACTAAAGACAGGAATACAGGACTACAAGACTACAGACAGGACTTCAAGACTACAGACAGACAGTAGACAGGACTACATGACTACAGTATTACAGACAGGACTACATGACTTCAGACAGGACCACAGACAGGACTACAGGACTACAGGTAGGACTACATGACTACAGACAGGACTACAGAACTACAAACAGGACTACAAACAGGAATACAGGACTATAGGACTACAGACAGGAATACAGACAGGACTACAAGACTACACACATGACTACAGGAGTACAGACAGAGAGTAGACAGGACTACAGGACTATAGACAGGACAGGACTACAATTTTCAAGTTTCATTAGTCGTATGTACGGGATACACATGGCATACCTCGTCCAACAAAATGCTTACTTGCAGGTTCCTCCTCGACAATGCAACAACAATAAGAAATAATAAAATATAAGAATACGAACATAAAGTAAATGGCTCAGTAGAATATAATAAACATTTCAGCATAAGTATAGGAAAATATTGCATGAACATTCTTAGCAAACAAAGTAATAATGCAAAAATAGTCGAGCAGGAACCGGCAAGACGTGCACCCTCCTCAGCACCCAGACAGACCGCAGACAGGACTACATCCAGGACTACATCCAGGACTACATCCAGGACTACATCCAGGACTACAGTTCCAAAACTGAGAGGATGAACAATACACATTTTATGGGATGTTACATAGTTCACGTGGCTCAGGGAAGGTTGTGTTTGGATGATGAATGTTGTGTCTGTGGACAGTGTGCTAAAATGATGCATAAGACTACAGACAGACAGAGGCAGGACTACAGACAGGACTACAGGGCTACAGACAGAGAGTAGACAGGACTTTAGGGCTACAGGACTACAGACAGGACTACAGGACTACAGACAGAGAGTAGACAGGACTACAGGGCTACAGGACTACAGACAGGACTACAGGACTACAGACAGAGAGTAGACAGGACTACAGAAAGGGCTACACGACTACTTTCTCATGCACGCACGCACCAGATGACACATTCATAGATTTCTAATTGCTCTGTCATTCAGGAGACGAGTCTTTGTTGTTGCTATGCTGAGTGGCTGGCACATACAAACACCTTATCTAAGAGCCAGTGACAACTGCAGTAACTGCAGGGAGGGGGTCAGGGCAGGAGGAGAGGGGGAAAGGAGGAGAGGGGGGAGGCTGGCTGTCGTGTCGCCTGATTGCTCTGCGAGTACAGCAGGAAATCTCCCACACTATGACATGACCTTGAGCTCTTCACTCAGGACAATCATAACTTGACCAACTGGGCAGCTGAGTTGACCTAAGAACACCTTACAGGGAAATCTTCCACTAAAGACCCTGCCAAAAGCATTACCTTCTTCCTGCCTGTTTTTTCTATTGGATTTCTTGTCCCACACAGCAAGCATCGTTCGTTTGTCAGACGTCTCCGTTCTTCTACTACGGGCCCCTCCGCTGGACGTTTCTGTTTATTATCCTCCAAATAGTAATTAAAAGATTCAGCCATAGATAGTGAGTCCCTGCCAGCTGCCGATGCTGCCTGCAATAATGAAGAGATTTCCAGGCAGAGAAGAGAGAGAAAGAGATAGAGCGAGAGAGAGGGGCAGAAAATACCTGGAGATCTTCAATGTCAAATTAGGAACGAGTCTAAACTATTTCACATTATTGTTAACAGCAAACTCCCAAATAACAGTGTCTGTGTTTTTACGACAGGGCGAGCCAAAAATATCAGAGTCATCTGAAGCATTTACCTCAGCTTGGAAATCTAAGGGAGGAACACTTTTACAAAATTAGATTAGCAGCCATTCGAGGCATTGAATTGTTGGATCCCAAACTGGACTACAGGAAGTATGGCAGTTATTCATATTCTTTAGCCACACTTGTCAGTCCCTCAGTCCTCCACTCCACTAGCCTCTTCTCTCCTCTGAGTCCAGACACAGCTAGCTTTGCGCCTGGTCTCAGTTCAGTGCCTTTCCTTTTAGAAGCTAACTTCTCAAGGGTGATAAGAGCTGTATCGAGTGTCAAAGACACTCAGGAGCTTTAGTGGTCATCAGCTCCTTTTTGGGGGTCTATACTCACTGGTTTTATGACCCTATCTCTATACAAGGCAAATATGTGGAAGGAATGGAGCTGTTAAAACATTCAATAAATGTGCAGTGAATGATTCATAGTGAGAGATCAACCAACGTAAAGACAATATGTTTTTTGATGACTAACGTCAATATACCTTTACAATGTACTTACTTCAATAAGCCTTCACAAGGCACTACCCACAGGATTGTCAAAGACAAAGAGAGATAGTCTGAGGTTTTGTTCTGCTTCATTGTATAGTGTGTCCTCCTCGATTCTATACGTCAAAGTCTTGGCTGAGCAAACACGTATAGATGTGAGTTTGGAGAGCGCATTCAAGCTTCTGCCATTTTCAAGGTGAGAGTCCTCTCGCTACAGATGAATAACCACAATATCCTCAAAACACTTGTTCCTGACAGTTCCTGTTTTCTTTCTCACACACACACACACACACACACACACACATACATACACACAGAGACTTACCAGAAGTTGACAAGGAAGGGATGCTCGAGATTCCGCATGATCTGCATCTCCTTGAAGACATTGCGGACCTCGTTCCGTTCCACACACTTCAGTTTGTTCATGTACTTCATTGCGTACATTTTCTTTGTGTCTTTCTTCTGCACAATGCACACCTAGAAAGAAACAGACAATAGTTATGCATTCATCATGCTATCAACTGAGTTTACTGGAGGGGTTTCTTACTGACCATTGCATTGTTGTTTTACTTATATGTAAACACAAGCTGCAAGAAAGCGCATCCATAGAATGTGAAATTTCTTGAAAACAACTGTTCTACTGCATCTGTAACCATGCGCATGAATTACCTGACACATGAAAAAAGTCACAACAGGAAATGTCGGTACAAGTTCATAATTGTCGACCATATAGTTTATTAGGCTACAGATTAAATAAATGATGATGAACTTCACAGGCCGGTGAATGTGCAAGGTGATGAGCTTGATGCTAATTTCCAATAAATATCGAGGGTCTTATTCTGGTGACATGATGATCGGCTGCTTGGCTCCCGTTTGACAAATAAAAATAATCTCGCTCTTATCCATAATAATCTAATGTAGACTAGCCTACCCACACTGTATCTGCCAGCTGTTGGCTAGAGCGCACGTGCCAAGATCAGAGTGGGCACATTT
This sequence comes from Coregonus clupeaformis, assembly GCF_020615455.1. Lineage (NCBI taxonomy): Eukaryota > Metazoa > Chordata > Actinopteri > Salmoniformes > Salmonidae > Coregonus > Coregonus clupeaformis. The sequence continues at coordinate 29,471,856 of NC_059204.1, read as the reverse complement.
GCTATATAACGCAATACTTTTTGTGACAAAACCATCGGTAGAGTTGAAATTGTGATGGAAACCCAATTGACTTGTATTTTTTATTTGGTACATGGAAATTTAACCGCAAAAGTAATTTCTATGTGCACTACGTCATCACGCACAGCCTTTTATCTGCAACAAGTACGTTTGATGGAAACACATCTCGGGTGGGAAAATGTTCATATTGCACATTTTTGAATATTCGCATTAAAATCTGTCGCCAATTGGATGGAAACCTAGCTTGTGGTTCCCCTTGTCAAGAAAACAAATCAAAACGGATTATTTCAAGTGTAGATATCTAGTTACATAATAATAGCCATTTATCCAACCATAATAGCAGCTTCAATACAACCTGCAACAGCCTAACCATTCACCAGGACTGATACAGATTAATTGCTCTAATAATTTGTGGTGATGCTTTACTGTACATGCACTTTCAAGTCACTAAGGAAGTGATTAAAGTGAGTGATCTAGACCAGTGGTTCCCAACCTTTTTCGGTTACTGTACCACCAACTGAATTTTGCTCTGTCCAGAGTACCCCTAAAAAACTCCCTCATGTGCATTTTACCAGTAAGCCTATGGTCTCATGAGTCTTCTCATCTACCCCCTGTGGATAGACCAAGTACCCCCAGGGGTCCAGGTGCCCACTGATCTAGACCACTGGCACATTTCATCAAGAGAGCTCTGATCAAATCCAATTACTGAACATCAACCATGCACTTTAAATAGACGTATCTGAGATGATAGGGCTAAATTCTGTCCTGAAACTAAATGGTTTGTGTCTGTGTGTGTGTTTCAATTATAAGAAGTTCACTTAGCAGGTTGGTGCTCCTTGACTCGGCAATTTAACAAAACAGACTTACCTTCCCGAAACTTCCTTTCCCGATAGCCCTTAGGATTTGGAAGTGATCGAAATTAACTGTAGAAAAAGAGGAGCATCTGCTCATTTCCATATGCTCAGGGAAACAGCATCACATAAAATCACTATCTTGTTACTGAATAATGAATAAAGTATGGTACTAGAAACAATTGACATTCAGTGTCCTTTTTAAAAGCCTGTGAGGCAGTCTTATAGTCTAAAATGGAAAAGGATCTAAACAGAAATCAGCTGTTTCATTCAGCTCATTATAATAATGCCACAATCAGGTGCAGACAGACTGCGCCCTTCATGAAAAATGAACTTGCGTAGAGAAACTAGAGTTAGTTTACATTATAGCCCAGAAGATGACAACACGCTTCTACAAAGCATTTTAAAGACGTTGCATGTTTTCCACTGAACAAAAGACACATTTCCGTTGACTTTCAGCACTTTCCTGCTATGAGACTTCCATTTCTCTTCAGCACATGTACACTGATTACACTCTCTCCAATTTGGAGATAGTTGTTGGCTGTTTCACAGCCATGGTAACAGGGACAGACGGTTATCCCTCTCTCATTTCACTGTCTCCCAGGGTGCTGTGCAGCTGCCGCCCACTCTCTCACTCTCTGTCCCCCTTCATGTGACCTGGCTGGTGTACCCCCCCTCCCTCGGAGCAGATGGATTGGATGCGACAGTTAATGATATGTTCTGTTAGTCATGTATCAGTGGCACTTCCCCTTTCCGCTATTTGTGTTTCACTGTTTACCGGCCCTGCTATTAAAGAAGCACATTGGGCTTCCTCTCTGGAGTGAATATATCATAATATCCTTGGCTTCAGGCTCTGAGCCTAACTCTGGTTGTGATGGGGTTTTAGGGTAGGACAACTGTGGTCTGACTGGGAGGAGACAGCAGAGCAGTCATGTTAGGTTTTAAGGTAGGACAGCTGTTGTCTGACTGGGAGGAGACAGCAAAGCAGTCATGTTAGGTCCACAGAGGCTGCTGTGCCAGTTACTCTGTCTCTCTGTCTATATCTCTGTCTGTCTGTCTGTCTGTCTGTCTGTCTGTCTGTCTGTCTGTCTGTCTGTCTGTCTGTCTGTCTGTCTGTCTGTCTGTATCTCTGTCTGTCTGTCTCTCTCTCTCTCTCTCTCTCTCTCTCTCTCTCTGTCTTTCTCTATGTCTATATCGTCTGTCTGTCTGTCTGTCTCTGTCTGTCTGTCTGTCTGTCTGTCTGTCTGTCTGTCTGTCTGTCTGTCTGTCTGTCTGTCTGTCTGTCTCTCTCTCTCTCTCTCTCTCTCTCTCTCTCTGATGTACGTGAGGCTATAGTGGAGCCTCATGTACGCTGCTGAGGAAGTCATACGGTTGCTGTGGCGACTGAAACAGCACCCATGGGTCCCAGTCAGCAGGAGCATTTACAAAGCATGATCACCAGACGGGCGTGTCCAGGGGACTGACAGACAAACAGGGAGGACAGACATACAGACAGGGAGGACAAACAGACAGCCAGGGAGGGAGGGAGGGAGGGAGGGAGGGGCACAGCTTTAGCATGATCGTTAACAGGACAAAGTAATGTCCTACATGTAATACGTAATACACATGACATTATTTTGGTTCCAAGGACAATAGCCAACTGAGTAATACTTTTTTAAATCCAGCAATCAATGTCACATTGAGTCCCCCAATCAATGTCCCAGGTATTACATGACATCATTGACAGCGACATCATCAGTCCCAGACAGATGAGGTTATATTCAACCACTATTACCACATCTCTACTGTCGAGTGATGCTTTTAAGATTACCCCAGCGTGAGTCAATAAATAATAACGTCCAGTAATTTACTTATTTATTGTTGTGATCACTGACTGAATGCGTGTTTGCTGTAAACAGGAACACTTAATTCCCAATCCCATTCTTAATAGTCTTATAAAACACTCAGTCCTGTTGATGTACTAAATCTCTCTCTCTCTCTCTCTCTCTCTCTCTCTCTCTGCTCTCTCTCTCTCTCTCTCTCTCTCTCTCCCTCTCTCTCCCTCTCTCTCTCTCTCTCTCTCTCTCTCTCTCTCTCATTATCCCTGTTATTTTTCTGGCCAACACCAATCCCAGGTGTCCAGGCAGTAAATGTGTGGCATTGGAAAAATTAACACACAGCTGCAATGTCAAAGCCACAACAACAATGTCAAGGAGCTCTCGTTATGTTGACCTCCCAACTTAAATTCTGAGTCAGACATTACTTTTATTATTGAGGTGATGACTTTGTTCATAATGGGTAACTTGTCCTTTCTAACGGGTCGATCCATGGCAGAAGCTCAAATAACAGGAAAGAAAACATTGAAATAAATGTATGACCTTTACTCTGGCAACGGCATAAGATAACTATGTGGCTCGAGTGACAGCAAACGATGTCCAAAGTGTACGTTCTAGAAAATGTACAATTGTAGGGCCCCGTGTAGCTCAGTTGGTAGAGCATGGCGCTTGCAATGCCAGGGTTGTGGGTTCGATTCCCACGGGGGGCCATTATGAAAAAATAAATAATGTATGCACTCACTAACTGTAAGTCGCTCTGGATAAGAGCGTCTGCTAAATGACTAAAATGTAGAAATAGTACACTATGTCTGTCTGTCAAAGCTGACCAACCAATAAATCAGTGGAAGCTGCTGGGGGGAATGACAGCTCATAATAATGTCTGGAACGGAGTAAATGGAATGGCATCAAACACATAGAAACGATGCGTTTGATACCATTCCACTGATTCTGCTCCAGCCATTACCAAGAGCCTGTCTTCCCCAGTTAAGGTGCCACCAACCTCCTGTGCAATAAATAATCATATGCTAATACTCTGTCACCTTCATTAATATAATACAGATGAACATTTACAGAACTTGTCTATACTGTTACAGTAACTGTATTCTAGGGAGTGAAGAAGGTTAGCTGTAGAAACCGTAGATCATCACAAAATGTATGACAGATACTTAATTATGTAAAATATATAGAAAAAAATAATGGCTTTAATTTAAAAGGGACCCAGCGAGAGACCTTGAATAGCTGATGTACTCTAACTCTGTAGACTCATTGGGGTTTAGCCAAAGTTAGTGAAATTAATCTAGAGGATATTCAGATGTTGAATTCCACTTAGCTAGTATACACTGAGTATACAAAACATTAGGAACACCTGCTCTTTCCATGACATAGACTGACCAGGTGAATCCAGGTGAAAGCTATGAATCCAGGTGAAAGGACATCCAGCCAACTTGACACAACTGTGGGAAGCATTGGAGTCAAAATGGGCCAGCATCCCTGTGGAATGCTTTCGACACCTTGTAGAGTCCATGCCCTGACGAATTGAGGCTGTTCTGAGGGCAAAAGGTGGTGTATCTCAATATTAGGAAGATGTCCTTAATGTTTTGAACACTCAGTGTATAAGCCCAACACAGTGCATATAATTAAATGTAGAACACTATATTATAGGAATTATACTATAGAATCTATATGAAACAATGTCTGCATACCTGGATTATAATTTATGGACATTTTTGTAGGGGTTCATCATTTTTTTGTAAGGGAAAATCAAGTCTGAAATTTCAAATTGGAAATTACAAACTTCAGAAACCTTTTTAAACCTCAAATACACAAGCAAATACTACAAATACTACAAGCTTAAAATGTCCTGCATTACAGGAAAGTTATACTGCAACAGGGTGATCAAATTAAGATCCTACACCTGTACCATTGCATTGTTCAGAAACACATAGCTACCCTTTGAGACTTTGAGAAATAATGTTAGTAACTGTGGCTTTACCAATGCTTACATTTCTATTTATCTATCTTCTTCATCTGTCTGTTCAATCTGTCATATTATTTTTTGATATAGAGGCTACTAGAATACACTCATAGAAGCTTATACAGGCAAAGACAGATCAAACAGGAAGAATTTCAAATAATCCCCATTGCCCACTTTATAACAGGCTGGCCTGGGTCATTACCAGGGGGAGAACGACTGACCCCTCTCATTGAAGCCACGGAAGTTCAAGGCCGACCACGGTACTGCATTATAGTAATGGTAAAATTGCAATCTTCGTGGTGAATCTTCATGTAAATGAAAAAATGTTTTGAAGACATTCATGGTACCAATAATTGCTTCTAATACACCAGGTGTTCACTGAGCGTACAAAACATTAGGAATTCCTTCCTAATATTGAGTTGCACCCTCTTTTGCCCTCAGAACAGCCTCAATTCGTCAGGGCATGGACTCTACAAGGTGTCGAAAGCATTCCACAGGGATGCTGGCCCATGTTGACTCCAAGGCTTCCCACAGTTGTGTCAAGTTGGCTGGATGTCTTTTGGGTGGTGGACCACTCTTGATACACACAGAAAACTGGTGCACCTGGCACCTACTATCATACCCTGTTCAAAGGCACTTAAATATTTTGTCCTGCCCATTAACCTACAGGACGGTAGCTCTCCAGGAACAGGGTTGGGCAGTTCTGGTCTATGTCATGGAATTTTTGTACACTCAGTGTATGGCCTTCTTGAACAGATTATTTTAAAATTGCACATAGAATAAATTATAAGGATCATTGAGTTCCTGAATGAGTGGGGGCAGCACTGAGCTAGCCTGCAACATCACTTCCTGGAGTAGCTCAAACTGAGCATGTTATGTCTCATGAGACACCATCTTAACTGACTACATTTGGCTTCAATGCCATATTGAGTCTTCACATAGGAATGAATGGTGTCGCGTGATTGATGGCTTTGTCCATTCATATACAGTCATTGGTCATTACTCACTCTCCTCTGTGTCATCTGTGACAGGAGCCTTGTTGGACTGTCCCAGCCCCATGTCTGTTCGCGTATTCCCCAGCCAGGCAGGTCCCTCTCAGCTCAGCATGGAATAGCTCTCCCACAGCCAGGGAGACATAGCCTGGAGCCTGGGCTGGACCACCCTACCTAGAAAGTTGTGAGGCACATTGATGGCACCATGTGTAAGTACATGCTAAGTGCACTGTACAGATGTAGGATCTTAATTTGAGCCAGTTTGCTACAGCAGAAAAATAATCCTGCAGCAACAGGAAATATGAATTATTATGTGGATTATATTTAATGGACATTTTTTGTAGAGTTTGATACATTTTTCGTTAAGGCAAATCAAGTCTGACTTTTTAAAGTGGAAATTACAAACATTAGAAGCCTTTTTAAACCTTGAATACATTACAAGTTTGCATTTCCTGATGTGCAGGAAAATTCTCAGCAACAAAAGAGTGATCAAATTAAGATCCTACATCTGTAAACAGGGTTGGGTAGGTTACTTTCTTAATGTAATCCATTACAGTTACTAGTCCAAAATTGTCATCAGTAATTTACCTTTTGGATTACCCAAATTTTGTAACGTAATCTGAGTACTTTCAGTGACTTTTGGATTACTTTCCCCTTAAGAGGCATTAGAAGAAGACAAAAATAATCCATCAAACACATTTGGAGTGTCATCCTAATGGTGTCTGATTTATGGTCAGCCTTCCTCAGGTGGAACAAATTTAAACTTGCAACATTTTTCAATGCTAAATTGAATGTCATTGAGAAAACAGAAACGTGTCATAATGTATTATTTTTCCGCAAATATACTTTCTGAATTTAAAAGTAATCCAATAAGTAATCATCTAGTTTATCAAAAGTATCTGTCATCTGATAACAATATTTTAGCTCTTAGCCAAACTGATTAGTTACAGTTACATTTTTTTATCAGATGACATGTAGGACATGTAATCAGTTACTCCCCAACCCTGGCTGTAAATGATTCATCTCGACACCCAGAATCAAATGCAGTCACTAGACACTATTAATAGATTAAAGGCAGGAAAATAGGTCTAGTTCAAAATTGTCCAATAAAGTCCCCCAAACTGTAGGCCTACAATACATCTATTGACCCAAGTAGGCTGAATTACCTCCATAAAAGTGTACTTTATTCAGTGTAATACATTTCAAGTAGAACATGCTACTAAATACGAAAGTAGCAATAGTTTACTTTCTGAAGGAAAACACAAAAGTAAACTTCATTTTCACTAGGGCCATCTCATCTCTTTTGTCGCCTCTGCAGCCAGCAAAGTGATGAATAATATGAAATTGGAGAACATTAGGCTACTGCTTCTTCCCACCTTTCTTTGATTTATAGTTTAATGGTGTAAAATAATTGAAATCCCACAAACCGTCCCCATACCAACCAGGGCAGGAGGCATACTGTAAAACTATAACTGAGGACGCAAAACTTCAGCTCCCACGTACGTAGCTTGCTTGCACCGTTCAATGTCATCCCTGGGCGTAGCTCGAGTCAAATATAGACAGGTACGACAAGCAGTCCGATTAAAACCGATTACTTGGGAATTTCTGAGCATATATGTGTCATTCTAACGATAATTTCGTTTTAAATTGAACATAGTGAAAATTACTTGGTATGCACAGCACAAAGCCTGCCTTCTTCTAGGCTACTGCAATATCATCCCATGTATGATTCAGTCTACCGTGGGCATTCAGAAAAAAAAGACTGAACTCACTCTATTATAACGGGATGTAGGCTAAATGCAAACTTAATATTTGCATTTGAGTGGTAGCCTAGTGGTAGGCTTTAAACAAACTAACATTTGTGATTTTGTAGTCCAATATGAATGTCATATCTGGTATCCTTGATAAGGTCACCCTATAGTCAATTTCAAAAACATATTCAAAACTACTTCCAGTGAACGTCGCTGAAGTAGCCTAGACAATGAAACCGCATTGCCGACTTTAAGCCGTGGAGATGGAGGACATTCCGCTTAGTATCCAGTGATAAAATAGAAAGCATGCGCTGAATAGAGGCATTCAAGTAGTCACCATCACAACCTACCTTCAAATCCCGCGGGCCTTTGAGAGAAATAACATGTCCAGATAAAATATAAAAGGTAGAGCCTATTTGAAAAGCAGAGAACAGCTCACGGCATCACTTGCTTGAGGACGACGCATGCGGATACTTGCCACGACCCACGAACAGGACTGTCTGAAACGATCAGGGAAAGATGCGCAGATTGATTGCCCCCCCAAAAAAGTGCAATGAAAGTTGTCTTATTTTCTAAACTGTTCGCGCAAAATTATTGTTGTCGCTGTGGATACAACTGTATCATGAAGCAGAAACAGAAAACTGTTACATGTTGCACGAGATCAGCAGACGGCAGAATAACGCAGACATCAGTCCAGACTTCACTCACCAGTATCTCGACTGGACTATAGGCTACTTGGCGCTATGCTGTTTAGAACTCCCTCCTCGCGCATCTCGTAACGTGAATGTAGCCAAGCCTACTCACCCTCGCCTTGTCATTTCTATGAGCCAATTTATTCGTAGGTGAATAGTGTTTATGTTAAGCAATTACATTTTCACATGACAATCCTCTACAAGGGAACCCAAAATGTGGAAATTGTATTAAAACACATTTTGGGGTGAACACCTTAAAATTAATTAATTACTTAATTAATGATGTAATAAACCATTAATGAATTGGATATGAGCAGTCAACCCATTTAGCATACCATACCCAAATCGAGCGCACCCATGCCTTTGCAATGTTATAATCAAATCATCAAAGATAACCTTCATAGTCCTCAAACCTTATGAGGTTACACTCATAGCCTAATTGATTGCATGTTCCTCATAAATGGATTACATGCGCTTGAAATGATCATGAAATATAATATTTTAATTTTCACCATATTCACATCTTAAGTTTGAAGCCTAAGCAATGCATTCAATTATGGCAGAGAAAGGAACCCACTGGGCACAGACGTTAATTCAACATCTATTTCACGTTGGTTCAACATAATTTCATTGAAATGTTGTGGAAACAACTTTGATTTAAACAGTGTGTGCCTAGTGGGAATGGACAACTTTGGGACAGATAGAGTTCTTCCTGTGTAACACTTTGGTGCGGTGTCCAATATCTGTCATGCCGTGAGTTGAGGTGGCATTAACTAATGGCTCCATAAAGTGCAACCATTAGGAATAGCATGGCGCTGCCACTTCCTAATTGAGTGGTCCCTTCCAAGGTCATGGGATTGACTGGGTGAGGGACTTGCTTACAGTGAGTGCACACTCTATTTCTACTAGTGGAAAATGCCGAAATGATTTCTGTCCAAACTGTCCATCTTCATGAGACCAGGGCCCCTACCTACAAAGCGTCTCAGAGTAGGAATGCTGATCTAGGATCCGTTTAGGCTTGTAGATCATAATGAATAAGATTATATGGTCAGGAGGGACCTGATCCTAGATCAGCACTCCTACTCTGAGATGCTGTGTGGATTTGGGCTCAGGGTTCGCCCCTCCTCGCTCAGGGGGCAACTTGTCATGGCTAGAAGGGGTGCAGCTTTTGTCAAATTATCATCCAAAGTTGAAATCGTATTTTATTTTAGCTAACACTAACACTAACCCTTTTCCTAACCTTAACCTAATTCTCCTAATCTGTTACGTTAATTCTCCTAACCTCCTGCGTGAATTCTCCGAACCTGCTATGAAAAGTCAAATCTGACGTTAAATTGACAAATGCTGGATCACTTCTAGCCACTGGCACTCCTCAAAATCAGACCAGCTCACCATTAAACAGTTGGCACATCAGAAATAATATTTTCATTAGATTAATAATGATGCCCCGGTCATGCCACATCTGCTGTTTATTTGTATTCACTGTGCTGTTTATTGGTATTCACCTGTGGGCACTGTTACAAAACTGTAAGTAGTCTTTATTTTTTTTATTTTTTTTATACAGTATCATAAGTCTTGGTTTTTCATTTCATAGAAAATAGAGGGATAGAAGGAAGGAGTCCTCCCTTGCAAAGCTGATACCCATTTTGTTTGGTGTGATCCTTAAACGAGCCTCTCTAGCTACAGAGTATTCCCTGGAAGTGGAGTCAAACGCAGAGGCAGTGTGTGAAACTAGCCCCACCTAGTGGATAGCTCTCTCAAAAAGAGAATTAAATTAACTCATGACAACTAGCTGTCCAATAGTCCCTTCTCGTATATGGACAGCTATGTTCATTTTTGCATACCATGCTCAATGCTTTTACAATGATAACATTAGCATAATGGTATATAGCTATAAACCTAGATAGGCCTGCACTTGCTCCCACACAATGAGTTAGAGACTGTTGTTCTAGGAAACTGCCCTTTCCTTTGTATAACATTGCTCAATATGCAAATAAAATATGACTAGGGGCCATCCATTGTTCTTCTCAGAATTCCTGCATCAACATACTGACATGTTTAACTCACCTGTACGTTAATATTTATTTAGTATGGATGTCATCCAAAAGATCCAGCTTGTAATAGCTGGATAATCTCCCAAAAAAAATCATCCTAAAGGAATGTCATTTTGGAAAAACATACTTAATTTGGTGTCAGATTTGTCCAACATTTTATTTTGTTTGGGGTGATACCTGATAGGCTCCCATCAAGGTGCATGAATTGAGGAAACTGAAGTGAAGAGGAAATGTAGCCAAAGTAAAACCATCGTGTGCGTTTCGGCCCACCATCAGGGTATAAAATTATAATGGTTATACAAAAGAAAGAGTAGGTGATTGGTAAATATTATTGTGACCTTAATCCAACACCTAGCGACTGCATCAAGGGGTTCAGACCTCTTGGCATAACGGGTAACGTGTTGGCTTGACAGTCGCTGGACCCGGGTTTGAATCCCGGTCTGGGGCTACCCCCTGAATTCGCTAGACAGGTGTCAGAAGTGGGAGAGTGCCTGTAAGGCCATTGGAGAGGCGTGTACATGCGAGGCACTTGGTATAGAGAAGCGTGGGGTCATGTAGTGATCTTTTATTTTTTTGTTATTTTATTTTCTTCTTTTTAATATTTTTTTTGGGGGGGTAGATCAGCTTTAATATTGCAGATAGATTGTAACTTCCATCAATGTAATTGTCTGCATCACTTCCAATCCCCCATATGTTTTTTTCCCTCTTTTTTTTTCTTCTCGCATATATACATATATATATATTTATATACACATACATACACATATATATACACATACATATATATATACATACATACATATCCTTTAAAAATATATATATTTCCCTTTATTACTTTCCAACCCCACCATCCCCTCCCTAATTGGAGTAAACTAGTGAACAACAATGCTTAGGCCTCTACTTCATGCTTATACATACTATATACATTTTATGGACACAGTCACTAATTATATTTTGTTTGTTTTTACTCCTGAACTTCCTCCGATCATTTTCATGATGTCCATCTGGTATGCTTCTATATGCCATATCTTTCTAACTGTGCTCTTTCACAAAAGCTCACAATATATAACCCACATACTCATTAGCATGTCCTACACTAGTTATCTTGCTGTTATTAGTTGTTGTTATTAGTCCCATCCTTCAGCTCCATTCAACACCTCCCATCTATCTCTTAACACCATCCATATTGGATTTCTATTTGCCATATATTTTTCAACTGTACTGTGATGTTTTACAAAAGTTCTGAACCTTTCTATTCTCATTGTTTCTACAGTTTGTGAATTGAAAATAAACATCTTTGCTAAAAGTATTATTATATTATTGATCGATTGACTATGACTTTTCAGATCACCCAGTAGTGCTATCTGCAGGGTCAGCTCCATGCAAATATTGCAATCCTTCAGCCATTCCTGGACCTGTCCAGAAACAAGCTACAAATGGACAGTACCAAAACAAATGATCTAATGATTCTGTCTCTTCACAGCCAAATCTGCAGAGCTGGGAAGATTGTATCCCCCATACAAATAACATTCTATTGGTAGCAAGAATTGTATATAATAATTTAAATTGAAAAATTCTAAGTCATGTAGTGACCTTAACTCAACACCTAACAACGTCATCAAGGGTTTGGACCACTTGGCATGATGGTTAAGGTGTTGGCTTGACAGTCGCTGGACCTGGGGTTCAAGTCCCAGTCAGGGATACCATCCACCTCATTTTTCACCATTCCCATTCTGTTCTGGAATTACTGTGTTTACTTTAGTATAATGGTCACCGTCCCCCTCAACATCACCACAGAATTACACATACAGCAAACAATAAGTACACATTTTTCCTTTCCCCTAAGCAGGCATGTTACTCCAAAAGCCAGGAGGTGGAACCACATAACATTAACAAAGACTTTGGTGAGTAATGATTCAAGCAACTTTATTGTTCAATTTTGTGTGTGTGTGTGTGTGTGTGTAATCTCCCCCCTTCAACACAGAAATTAGAACAGAGAAACAAACAAGAATCACAACAACAACAACAACAACAACAACAACAAAGGAAACCAAAAACATTCCAGTGTGTAATTGTCTTAAGATAGTAACATATCATTAGAGGATTCCTACCTGGTTATATAAAGGTCCTCCTTGTGTGTTTCACTGTGAACTATCAGCTATGGCCATTGTAGGACACACACTACTAGCACTCTCACTGGTAGCACTGGTCCTATGCTACCCTAACCCACCAACATGCTACACCAAGGTGTTGAGTATGGCTCGAGACCTCACCCATCAGGCAGCGATGATCAAGATGGAACCTGAAACTGTAAGTCACTTATCATAGAGGGAGTGAGCACTGATTGCAGTGGAGTATGACACGTTGCACTTTTGCCAATGCCTAACTTCAATCTGTGTTTTCCAGAGGCATTGCATGGCACACATCCCACATCTCTACCTAGATGTACATGTAAGTATGGCTATGGCATTGTGGAAAGTATTGTTGCAGTTTTCACTGTGTACTTTTGAAATCAGTATTGTGTCTGTTTAATTAAATACATTTCCCTGAAGTTGAGATTGCCAAAAAAAGATTACTGATTTCTACACATTATGATCGTTGCTCTGCAACATAAGAACAGAAATGATATTCATCTTGACAGAACACTTGCATCATGCCGAAGATGAGGCAGTACATCTTTCTGGTGGATGGCTTGCGTGAGCGGCGCTGTGCTTACACCAGGAAAGTGCGGGTGGTGGGTCTCGCGGTCAGGCAACTGCACATGATCATGTCCCAGAGGTGTCACGGGGTAAGAGAACGACGACTAGCATCCACAGACAGACTAGCCCTTGATCCAGGCTCCCTGTCAATCAGACTTGATGAAACAGAATGGGGAAACAGAAGAGAACCACAACAAAGCTCAGTACTAACACATAAAGATAGTACTATTATGGGTCAAAATAGTGAGTTTTATGATGCAAATGATTGAAAGTACATTCTGTTCTCTGGGATTTTTTGCCTTTCTACTGTATTTGGTCAAGGAAATGCACAAAGTTGAATGACCTTTCAGAAAATCAGCACTCTCATATCTTCTGAAATGACAGAATAGTTGTATGCTCTTTGTTATGTAACTGTCCTCATGTTGCGACATAGTCCTGGCACTGAGCTTTTGTATTTACCAAATGTCCCTCATGTTGAAGACTTTACTGGTTCCTTTTAGGGCAGTGGAACTCACAGGCCTCATATCTCTGTGTTTAGGAGCTGGTGTTCACCACTGATGACTGTGCAGCCTTGGACCGCCCACCGATGAGCTGGAGCCTAAAATGATAATGTCACTGTTTGATGGGAGGGAGGGAGGAAGGGAGAGAGGGAGAGAAAGAGGGAGAGAGAGGGAGATAATTGGATATTACTGTGTACAATGCAAAACCCTGCAATGGGGAATTCCGATAGATTGAATGACATTGTACGTTTTCTGTGACAAATGACAAAATAGTGCCTTAGCCTACAAATAAAAGTAAATTGACGACATGTTCATGTTACATTAATGTCCTTGACTGCTTGCTATCTATGGGTTTGAGTTGAAGCCTAAATGTTGTGCTTTTTTGTTTCTTCTTGGGCTGCAATTATTTTAATAAGACGTCCTACTATGATACACTATATGATCCGTCATCCATCGTTACAGATGTGATTTGACTTCCCAAAACGTAACTTTCTGGACTGCAGAACTTTTTTTCTTCATCATTCATCTGAGAAATATAAAATAGCCTTGTGAATTATAGCGTAAAAACGACCAAAGGGACCACATAATGGCAAGTCCCAGAAGACAGCAGCAGAAACACTCCATAAACATACAGTTTGTGCTGCTGATGCACCAGTACTATGATTAAATGCCACCTAGTGGCGCTTGTGGGCTGTAGAGTGCACCAAAATATCGAATTGGCTGCGTTTAGACAGGCAAACCAATAAAATCAGCTATGAAAAAGATCGGATGTGAAAAGATCTGATGTGATTGGTCAAAAGACCAATTAGTGTAAAAAATAGCAGAATTGGGCTGCCTGTGTAAACTGTGTCCTATCTTTGATTACCTGTCAGTGGCCACATGAAATGGGTGACAACTGAAAAACTACACGCCCATCTATCTAAGATGAGAAGGGAAGTTCGTTCAACTACATATATCGTGCGTAAACATAAAGGATCTGCACATAGTAAAACGACATTTCCATTACGGCGGCGGGAGCGAAAAGGTGGGGCTTCTGTCTTTTTACAGCGAAGCAACAATTTATCCCCGGTAACTCTGCTGTAGCAGGTGGTCGCGGTGTGGCAGTGGACAAGCCATGTGAATGAAAATGGAAATATGAAGTTGTTGTATGACAACGCGTGGACTGATATGAACTGACGCTTATTGTCTTATGTGAAAGGTGTGAAATTTTTTGGGTGCGTGCTTCTAGAGATCAGGTAGTTTTTCTCCGAATACTTTTTTAGTTCAACACGATTGAGTGAGACTCAAAATAATTGCTGTCTTCAGAAAGTTGGCTTTGAATTTGTTTTATTACATTTTGCGGTGAAACCATGGCTTTTGCTAAATTCAGCAAAATCCTTCGCTTGTCTTCTTTTGACATAAAAAAGAAGGCAAAACAATATGAACATGTTCATCGAGACATCAATCCCAATGACCAATGGGAAATTATCGGAGAATTGGGTGATGGAGCGTTTGGAAAAGTTTACAAGGTAAGCATTATGGGTTTGTTTCAATAGGCTATATGTTTAGAGGATAATATAATTTTGTATGACTTCAAAGAGATGATCATAGGCAAGTTGTTGCGCACTGAGTATAGGCGCCACTCCATTTGCGTTTAATCTGCTAGCCCATAGGGAGCACAGGGGCAATCATCAGATTTAAAGTTTTTCAAATATTTTGTTTCTATGTAATATTACTAGCCACCTAGCAATTTTATGAAGTTGGCAAGCCCAGATAGGTTCCCAACTTCCTAACTAGCTACCAAGAAGTCATTTTAGGCAATCAATCAAGTTAGAGTAGCAAAATTCTCAAATTTATGGTCAGGCCTAGGTCCCCATCGGTCCACCCCCCAGCCATCCTCACAGACTGTGCCCCCTCAGATTTTTGGGGTGTATGACTCCCATGATAAGTCCTCTGCTTATTTGTCAAGCCTATAAATAATTTGTAGGCACCACACTGTCATATGAAAACAGATGTGCTGCGCTGGCAATTATGGCATTTTACTTATTTGGGCTGGCAATCTGTCAAAACCGGTTCAGTCATGTATACATCGCAAACAACTTGGTTTATCAATCTCAAGGCGAAAAAAGTGTATATGCAAATATAGGGGTAAATTTATGCAATTTCAGAGACATTCACCTGCCTTTGAAATGCATACTGTACCTGCAACATTCTGTACCCTATTTCTGAATGACATTTAAAATGACTTTATTCTGATCTTTCTGTAGCCATACCCAACCCATTTGTGAAGTGTTTAGTTAATCTGAGTAAGCAAATGAGCATGATCGTAGAAAAAAGTTGAGTTAAAGGCTGAATAAGTAATGTTGATTGAGTCAGTACACAGCGTATCATAAATACCCATGCTTGTGACATCAGATGTATGACTGCTGACCTTTGGACCAGATGACTTGGACCAGACGTTTCCATGTCAGCAAATTAAATTATTTGGTTGTTTAGGTTTTATGCCTACAGTATTCAGTATTGAATTTACTTACAGGTCTTACTAGTTCCTGTAAACTAGGTGATCTGTTAGTTTCCTGTTGGTGTACACTTGCCAGTAGCTCTCTCCTCTTTCAGATATGAAAAACACCAGCTGTGAAGACAGTGCTACAAGTAGCTTACTCCGTTTTCTGATGTGAATAAGTGTTATGTGGGTTTTCGGTATCATCATGAGTAAGAGATGGTTACTTACCACACCCTGAACCTTTGGATTGACAGTAGGCAGAAGGAGAAATGTCTTGAATACATGAACATTTGGTTAAGTGCTGAGGGACGCGCCGTAGGGAGTTGCTGGATTTGCACAGTTCAATGCACATTTAACCTCTGGCACCGCTCATCACTGTGACTTCATAATCATTTTGACGCTAGACTACAACTAGAATGATAATCTTCTAATGTTTTTTTTGTGCTGATTGTTTTCACCACTTATTGTGACATTTGAAAGAGATTACTTTCTTTTGAAGGGCAGCACACTCTGATCTAATGAGTTCCCTCTGCCCATAAAAACATTGTCCTCTCGGGGCAGCTTTTAGAAATAAAGTCAAAAACTGTTTGATGTCTGCTGTGCCCATGTGAATGTACCCTACGATGTAACCACAATGATGAGAGATGTTCTTCTTCTTTGTTTTTGTTTTATTATCTCTCTGTCATACTGTGTTCAACCGTGTTGGATCTGGCCTAGCCATCTTGTCTCAAGAGGACCACAATGGAAATAAGTGCTTTTATTGTGTATTATCCTCATGATTTTACTCATGTCATGTATGGCTTTTTTATGTGTGCTTCTTTTTTTAAATGGTCGAATTAATAAACTAAACAAACAAAATGCCCCAATACAGACAGATCAACTCCTGTTGTCCTAACTGGGCTCCATTTGGATCCCCACTATTAGCCTTCCCTGTTTGCGTCGTCCAAACTCAACTGTAGTTTTGGGTTAGGATCGCTATTTAATCTGGATCTTTTAGCCCCCACATTGCGACATGGCAGGAGAAGTATTTGCTCGTGCCCAGTGTAGTACAGTGAGTGCCTTTTGACTTTGGGGGCCAGTGGAAGAAGTGAGGCTGGGCCAGGGCACAGTGCACCCACTCATACCTTCTGAACCGGCATGTGAGTGAACACCATGTGGCATTTCACTGATGACACTGAGAGGAAAAATAACATGGAGCCACCCTGATATAAATAAAATATGCCTTCAGTTAACGCCCACACCTAAATATACCTCCTGAAGTAGCAGGTATACCTTGACAGTGGCTATTGAATAAGCAGTTGTCAGTCTGGAAAATACTGAATTTTTCCTTACCCTTCAGGACTGAGAATAAAATTGAGTAAACTACAAGGAATCTTTGGAATTTCAACACTTACAATGGAAACGTGACAGTCTCTACATCCTTCCTCCCTGGCTACATGTGATCTCCAGGCCCATACAGTTTGGCTGTCCTGGAGTGCATGCGGAGGAGTCAGGGTCAGGAGGGAAGCTGTGGGCCGGGAGAGTGATGGAAGCACTTCCTGTATGCCCATCAGGCTACTGACTAATCGGTCTGTGGGAAGAGAAGGGGTTTCGGGGCTCCGTCCACAGTGAGGAGACTTAGGCTCTTTCGCAACGAATCCTAGATTCCTCAATGATTCCTCAATGATTCCTCACATCCTCTCTTCTCACCTCCTTCTCAAAACCTATTGGAGAAGAATATCTGAGGGGCCGCTGGCCTCATGATCTGTGTTGGCTGTACACATCGGGGTAAACAACAGGACTTTGTTGACATGCTCTCAGGTTTTCCGTGTCCTGGGGTTATCACTGTATCATGCTCAGGTTAATGGCCCCATTGGCCTGTCAATGTCACTGTCACCAGATGGTAAGGAGGACATCGTAGTCACTGTCACGCATCAGTAGTTAATTTAAAGCTGCTCTGGGAACAGTATCCAGGTGTCTGTATCTAGTCTGCCTGAACCAACCGGGAGGAGGGAGCCCTCAACTATTACTCTTAAAACTGTCCAGTTTGCATCGACGTGATCACTCCTGAGATCAAAGATTTCCCAAGGCTACAGACAGCCATGACTAGACTAGAGCCGAGGTACATAAATCTCCGCACATATAGGCTATTGCTGAGACGGGAGAATGTCCCACTTCCTGCTGACCCGTGTGTCACAGGATGTTTTTTTTTTATCTGTACGGCCGCTGCCAAACCCTTAAGCACAAGTGCCGAAAGGTTCCCTTTACTTATTAATGGGACATGTGCCGCTGCTGCTGCTTGGTACTATACTGTAAGTTGCGTTAGTTAGCCTAGCATTACCCGAGGGATGCTTCCCAAATGGCACCTTACTCCCTATGTAGTGCACTGCTTTTGACCACAAAGTGCTAGTGCACTATATAGAGAATAGGGTGTTGTGGTGATAGCACATCAGCGCTCCAGGGCTGGTAATCTGTGGGGCCCAGTTGTGGCCGGCCTGGCTGATAAAGGTTCTGCTAGGTGGGTGTGGACAGCATGCTCCTTTGTGACGCTCTCTCACTCACCAAGCTCTCATGTAGAGGCCCGTCCCCCATGACTTCTCAGCCCCCTGTCGGTATGTCTGTGGCAGGTTGCCTTGGTGACTGTCTGAGATGGAGTGTGGGCGAGGGAGGAGTGTTTTGTGAGAACATCATGAGTTACAGTTGAAGTCGGAAGTTTACATACACCTTAGCCAAATACATTTAAACTCAGTTTTTCACAATTCCTGACATTTAATACAAGTAAAAATTTACTGTCTTAGGTCAGTTAGGATCACCACTTTATTTTAAGAATGTGAAATGTCAGAATAATAGTAGAGAGAATGATTTCTTTCAGATGTATTTATTTCATCACATTCCCAGTGGGTCAGAAGTTCACATACACTCTATTAGTATTTGGTAGCATTACCTTTAAATTGTTTAACTTGGGTCAAACGTTTCGGGTAGCTTCCCACAATAAGTTGGGTGAATTTTGGCCCATTACTCCTGACAGTGCTGGTGTAACTGAGTCAGGTTTGTAGGCCTCCTTGCTCGCACACGCCTTTTCAGTTCTGCCCACACATTTTCTATAGGAAATTTTCTATTGAGGTCAGGGCTTTGTGATGGCCACTCTAATACCTTGACTTTGTTGTCCTTAAGCCATTTTGCCACAACTGTGGAAGTATGCTTGGGGTCATTGTCCATTTGGAAGACCCATTTGCGACCAAGCTTTAACTTCCTGACTGATGTCTTGAGATGTTGCTTCAATATATCCACATAATTTTCCTTCCTCATGATGCCATCTATTTTGTGAAGTGCACCAGTCCCTCCTGCAGCAAAGCACCCCCACAGCATGATGCTGCCACCCCCGTGCTTCACAGTTGGGATGGTGTTCTTCGGCTTGCAAGTCACCCCCTTTTTCCTCCAAACATAACAATGGTCATTATGGCCAAACAGTTCTATTTTTGTTTCATCAGACCAGAGGACATTTCTCCAAAAAGTACAATCTTTATCCCCATGTGCAGTTGCAAACCGTAGTCTGGCTTTTCTATGGCGGTTTTGGAGCAGTGGCTTCTTCCTTGGTGAGCGGCCTTTCAGGTTATGTCGATATAG
The DNA here is from genome assembly GCF_020615455.1 of Coregonus clupeaformis. Taxonomy (NCBI): domain Eukaryota; kingdom Metazoa; phylum Chordata; class Actinopteri; order Salmoniformes; family Salmonidae; genus Coregonus; species Coregonus clupeaformis. The sequence continues at coordinate 29,452,422 of NC_059204.1, read as the reverse complement.
GACTAGTTTTACTGTGGATATAGATACTTTTGTACCTGTTTCCTCCAGCATCGTCACAAGGTCCTTTGCTGTTGTTCTGGGACTGATTTGCCTTTTCGCACCAAAGTATGTTCATCTCTAGGAGACGGAACACGTCTCCTTCTTGAGCGGTATTACGGCTGCGTGGTCCCATGGTGTTTATACTTGCATACTATTATTTGTACAGATGAACGTGGTACCTTCAGGCGTTTGGAAATTGCTCCCAAGGCTGAACCAGACTTGTGGAAGTCTACAATTATTTTTCTGAGGTCTTGGCTGATTTCTTTTGATTTTCCCATGTCAAGCAAAGAGGCACTGAGTTTGAAGGTAGGCCTTGAAATACATCCACAGGTACACCTCCAATTGACTCAAATGGTGTCAATTAGCCTATCAGAAGCTTCTAAAGCCATGACATCATTTTCTGGAATTTTCCAAGCTGTTTAAAGGCAAAGTCAACTTAGTGTATGTTAACTTCTGACCCACTGGAATTGTGATTAAGTGAAATAATCTGTCTGTAAACAATTGTTGGAAACCTTACTTGTGTCATGCACAAAGTAGATGTCCAAACGACTTGCCAAAACTATAGTTTGTTAACAAGAAATGTGTGGAGTGGTTGAAAAACGAGTTTTAATGACTCCAACCTAAGTGTATGTAAACTTCCAACTTCAACTGTAACTAGTCATAACTGATTTACTGGCTTCTGAAATATATTGACGCTAGCCTATATCAGAGGCAAAGTACAATACATGATGTAACAGCACTGCTAAAGTAATCAAACAACACATGCCTTTTGTGCAGTCTATCAAAGCACCATGTTTCTCGTTTTTATCAAGTTAGGTGACACATTTATAAATAATAATCCTCCATCTGTATTGACTCGACAGCTCTATGTTCAAAACCTATCCTAAGAGACGTGCTGCAGCGAATTCTTCACTGTTTTGAGCCTGAACCCTTTCACAACACCAAACAGCGACACTACCACATCCTCACAGACAGCAGCACTGTTCCTCTTGGGGTTCAACGTTTGAACATCTCTGCGCTGTGTCCTACACCCATGTTGAACAACTGTAAATAAAGCTACAGTACAGTAAGAATTGAACCCTGTATAATCCTCAGCTTATGTAAAACGAGAAAGAGAACAGGCAGGTAGACAGCACAACACTGTCAACTAAGGGATCACTAACAGGTTCAATGCCACGCCGACATTGCTCCTCCTAATATTTATATATTTCTTAATTCCATTGTTTTAGATTTGTGTGTGTTGTTGTGAATTGTTAGATACTACTGCACTGTTGGAACTAGGAAAACAAGCATTTCGCTACACCCGCAATAACATCTGCTAAATATGTGTGTGTGAGCAATAAAATGTGATTTGAATTGACTTTTTTGAGGTTCCTATCCTCAAGGGATTATTATATATATTTTTACAAATACCTAACGCAACAATACTGTAATGTTAGTAAGAGGAGATGTATCTTTCCAATTCTTTTCCATGGATATAAAGCGCTCCGCACATCATTGTCTTGGAAACATGGCGTAGAAAGGCCAGCGACAGCAGCGGAGTCCTGTATGGCAATACTTTGAGACGTTACTTGAGAAGGTGGTGAAATGCAAACTTTGCAAGGTGGAATTGAGGTACAGTAATGATAGTACAGGTGCAATGCTTAACCATATGAAAGGGATGCACCGTGAGACCCAAATCATTGCTGGCAGCAGCGCAGTCCCCCAACAACAGACATTAGACAGCTTCACACAAAAGAAGTGCGATAAGTGACAGAGTGAGAAAATCACAGCGCTGATTACAGAAATGATTGCAGTTGATATGCAGCCATTGTCAATGGTAGAGGATGTTGGCTTCAATTCCCTGATGGCATATCTAGAACCAGACTACAACATGCCATGTTGAAAAACCGTGATGGCCCGGAAATTGTACAATGATTCCTCTGCAAGTACATAGCGCGAGCTCTCAAAAACCCCATACTTTTTTTTTTACAAGTCGATACTTTGAGTCAAAGTATCTATACAATATCGTCCAAAATAATATTGCGATAAAGCAACGGTATTGATTTATTTTCTATATAGTGCAGTACACTGTGGGTCCTGGTCAAAAGTAGTGCACTATAAAGGGAATAGGGTGCCATTTGGGATGCATCATCTATGCTCAGCAGCAACATAACAGTAGCAATTAACACTAATGGATGTGTATGGATGTGGGTACACATACCCACGAGCCACTGCGGCCCCTCATTTTTCTTTTTTTTTTGCGCCCACCCACATTAAAGTTGCCAATCCCTGCATTAGCTGGACTTGATATGCTTCTCATACGAGAATCAAACGCACATGCCTGGTGTTCCCAGGACCCAAAGCTGCCTGAGACGTCTTTTTCATTTGTCATAATGAGACGTCTTTTTCATTTGTCATAATGAGAAGTCGATTTGAGTCATCTTCAGAGGGATTTACTAGGCTGCCCAATGTTAACAAGAATTGTAGACATGACATTCCTGTTAAGAGAAATGTTCAGGGTTGTACATCTTAACGCCAGGGCAAAGGTTAAGCACACACATTCTCTAGAGATGGGCTGGGGATGGGATTAGTGTCACCGCTTCATGGGTACTGTACGCTGCTGTCATCCCGGAAGTGATTGGCCCAAGGAGGCTGTGCCAGCAGCAGCAGAGAGCAGAGACACACCACCCACTGAGCCCAGTGTGTCTGCTCCTCTCCTCTCACAGCCAGGTGTAGTAATCCTCCCAGTGAACCGTCACTCCACTGGATCTCAGGCTGTGTGTGTGTGCTCACCACCACATATCCCAGAGACAGGAGAGAATAAGCTGATCCCTCGTTTTACTGCTTTAACCTCTTTGCCCCTTTGTGGAGCACGGGTGTTTATTTTTGCAGGGAGAGGACGAGCGACTTCTCCCATGAAGGGATGCAGACAGACAGACAGGCAGGCAGGCAGACGGGTGGTCACAGGCAGGCAGGCAGGCGGTCACAGACAGGCAGGCAGACAGGCGGTCACAGACAGGCGGTCGCAGACAGGCAGGCAGACAGGCGGTCGCAGGCAGACAGGCGGTGGCAGACAGGCGGTGGCAGGCAGGCAGGCAGGCAGACAGGCGGTCGCAGGCAGGCAGGCAGACAGGCGGTCGCAGGCAGGCAGGCAGGCAGACAGGCAGTCGCAGGCAGGCAGGCAGGCAGACAGGCGGTCGCAGGCAGGCAGGCAGGCAGACAGGCGGTCGCAGGCAGGCAGGCGGTCGCAGGCAGGCAGGCAGGCGGTCGCAGGCAGGCAGGCAGGCGGTCACAGACAGGCAGGCAGGCGGTCACAGACAGGTGGGCTATTGCAAAGGAGAGGGGCCTGCGACGGTTGGTCATCCCTGACATCCATGCAAATGTCGGGCAAAACAAACCACAGAACAGTAGTTTTGTTCCTCAGTGGGATGATTGGGTTAGAGCGAGCACTGCTTTGTTCTTCTCTGCTGTGATATTGGAGAGGAGGTGGTGTTGTGAGCCAGTTTTGCTTTCTGTTAGTATAATTAGGGTTAGTGTGATTACAGAGCTCCATCCTCACCCAGCACCCCTCCCACTCCTCCTCACCCTTCCTCCTCCTCCCTCCTCACTCCTCCTCACCCTTCCTCCTCACTCCTCCTCACCCTTCCTCCTCCTCACTCCTCCTCTTCTAGTGGAGAGACTGCAGACCCTTTTATGCCTTCCAGGAAGTCTGCGCTCCCTTGTGAGGCACAATGAGGCGTTTCAGTGTCATTTCCTCTGTGTACAGTACAGCCCCTTCCCTCCCCCACAGACAGACAGATTTACAGATGGGAAGATGCTCTGCTCTCTCTCTCTTTCCGTCTCTCCACCCCCCAACTTAACTGAAGCCCAGAATCACATTCCTGGGTCGTGTTCCCACTGAGCTGCAGAGCAGGGCGGGGGATTGGCCTTTTACAAGGCAGACTAGACACAAGCGGAAAAGAGGTAATGACTCCCAGTCAGGCATGAGCACTGCTGCACCTCTCTCCAAGCCTCAGAATGTGATAAAGAGAGAGTGAGAGAAAGGGATGGAGAGAGGGGTGCAAAGAGCGAGTTCGGGGTTAGTGAGCTTGGTTATGCAGACTCGTTAAGCGGGACTTATAATAATAATAATAATATGCCATTTAGCAGACGCTTTTATCCAAAGCGACTTACAGTCATGTGTGCATACATTTTTACGTATGGGTGGTCCCGTGGATCGAACCTACTACCCTGGCGTTACAAGCGCCATGCTCTACCAATTGAGCTACAGAGGACTTGTGACCTAACGTGGCCCCCTGTTGACTCGGAGATGGGGGTTTCCGTGGTGGGAGCAGAGCCGTTTCCTGGAGGTGGTGATGAAATGCAAATGCTCTGCGACGCATTGTCAGATACACTATCATGTCTCTCCAGTCACACGCAGTATGCAAAGGTTAGGTTTCCTAACCATGTGACCTCACCAGGAAAAACTCTGAGTCCTCATTTAAAAAAAGGCCCTGGAGTTATTCCATCTTTGGGAACCTTCAGGGTTGTAACTATGGTCGGCCAGTGTCTCCATGCGTATGCGTGGCTGCACTGTTTACCCAGATGTTTTCCCACAGCCCCCTCAGGCATTGGACCCCACCAGGCTGTTTAGTCTGCAGCCTCGCATCTCCAGATCATTGGGAGTAGCATGAGCTATCCTCATTCACTCACTCACTTGCTCAAAACTATCAGTTTAGATGAAGGGGAGGAGACAGGTTAAAGAAGGATTTTTAAGCCTTGATACAATTGAGACATGGATTGTGTATGTGTGCCATTCAGAGGGTGAATGGGCAAGACAAAAGATTTAAGTGCCTTTGAACGATGGTAGTAGGTGCAAGGCGCACCAGTTTGTGTCAAGAACTGCAACGCTGCTGTTTTTTTTCAACTGTTTCCCGTGTGTATCAAGAATGGTCCACCACCCATTCAAAAAATGCAGAACTAAGAACAGATATAGCCCCTGGTTCACCCCAGGCTTGACTGCCCTTGACCAGCACAAAAACATCCTGTGGCGTACTGCATTAGCATCAAACAGCCCCCGCGATATGCAACTTTTCAGGGAAGTCAGGAATAAATATACACAATCAGTTAGGAAAGAAAAGGCTAGCTTTTTCAAACAGAAATTTGCGTCCTGTAGCACTAACTCCAAAAAGTTTTGGGACACTGTAAAGTCCATGGAGAATAAGAGCACCTCCTCCCAGCTGCCCACTGCACTGAGGCTAGGAAACACTGTCACCACTGATAAATCTACGATAATCGAGAATTTCAATAAGCATTTTGCTACGGCTGGCCATGCTTTCCACCTGGCTACCCCTACCTCGGCCACCAGCTCTGCACCCTCCGCTGCAACTTGCCCATGCCCCCCCCGCTTCTCCTTCACCCAAATTCAGATAGCTGATGTTCTGAAAGAGCTGCAAATTCTGGACCCCTACAAATCAGCTGGGCTAGACAATCTGGACCATTTCTTGCTAAAATTAGCCGCCGAAATTGTAGCAACCACTGTTACTAACCTGTTCAACCTCTCTTTCGTATAATCTGAGATCCCCAGAGATTGGAAAGCTGCCGCGGACATCCCCCTCTTCAAAGGGGGTGACACTTTAGATCCAAACTGTTACAGACCTATATCCATCCTGCCCTGCCTTTCGAAAGTATTTGAAAGCCAAGTTAACAAAAGACAGTACTGTGCAGCCATCTTCATCGACCTGGCCAAGGCTTTCGACTCTGTCAATCACCGCATTCTTATTAGCCGACTAAATAGCCTTGGTTTTACAAATGACTGCCTCGCCTGGTTCAATAACTACTTCTCAGATAGAGTTCAATGTGTCAAATCGGAGGGCCTGTTGTCTGGACCTCTGGCAGTCTCTATGGGGGTGCCACAGGGTTCAATTCTCAGGCCGACTCTATTCTCTGTGTATATCAATGATGTCGCTCTTGCTGCTGGTGACTCTCAGATCCACCTCTACGCAGACGACACCATTTTGTATACATCTAGCCCTTCATTGGACACTGTGTTAACAGACCTCCAAACGAGCTTCAATGCCATACAACACTCCTTCCGTAGCCTCCAACTGCTCTTAAACGCTAGTAAAACTAAATGCATGCTCTTCAATCGAACGCTGCTTGCACCCGCCCGCCCGACTAGAATCACTACTCTTGGCGGGTCTGACATAGAATATGTGGACAACTACAAATACCTAGGTGTCTGGTTAGACTGTAAACTCTCCTTCCAGATTCACACCAAAGTTAAATCTAGAATCGGCTTCCTATTTCGCAACAAAGCCTCCTTCACTCATGCTGCCAAACATGCCCTCGTAAAACTGACTATCCTACCGATCCTTGAGTTCGGCGACGTCATTTACAAAATAGCCTCCAACACTCTATTCAGCAAATTGGATGTAGTCTATCACAGTGCCATCTATTTTGTCACCAAAGCCCCATATACTACCCACCATTGTGACCTGTACGCTCTCGTTGGCTGGCCCTCACTACATATTCGTCGCCAATCCCACTGGCTCCAGGTCATCTATAAATCTCTGCTAGGCAAATCCCTGCCTTATCTTAGCTAATTGGTCACCATAGCAACAACCACCCGTAGTATGCGCTCCAGCAGGTATATCTCACTGGTCATCCCCAAAGCCAACACCTCCTTTGGCCGCCAATCCTTCCAGTTCTCTGCTGCTAATGACTGGAACGAACTGCAAAAAAAATGCAAAAATCAACCAGCTTCATGAGATAACAGGTGTGCCTTCTTAAAAGTTAATTTGTGGAATTTCTTTCCTTCTTAATGCGTTTGAGCCAATCAGTTGTGTTGGGACAAGGTATGGGGGGTATACAGAAGATAACCCTATTTGGTAAAAGACCAAGTCCATATTATGGCAAGAAAAGCTCAAATAAGCAAAGAGAAACGACAGTCCATCATTACTTTAAGACATGAAGGTCAGTCAATACGGGAAATGTCAGGAACTTTGAAAGTTTCTTCAAGTGTAGTGGCAAAAACCATCAAGCGCTATGATGAAACTAGCTCTCATGAGGACCGCCACAGCAATGGAAGACCCAAAGTTACATCTGCTGCAGAGGATAAGTTACCAGCTTCAGAAATTGCAGCCCAAATAAATGCTTCATAGAGTTCAAGTAACAGACACATCTCAACATCAACTGTTCAGAGGCGTGAATCAGGTCTTCATGGTCGAATTGCTGCAAAGAAACCACTACTAAAGGACACCAATAAGAAGAATAGACTTGCTTGGGCCAAGAAACACGAGCAATGGACATTAAACCGGGGGAAATTTGTCCTTTGGTCTGCAGTCCAAATTTGAGATTTTTGGTTCCAACCGCCATGGCTTTGTGAGACGCGGTATAGGTGAACGGATGATCTCCGCATGTGTGGTTCCCACCTTAAAGCATGGAGGAGGAGGTGTTATGGTGTGGGGGTGCTTTGCTGGTGACACTGTCTGTGATTTATTTAGAATTCAAGGCACACTTAACCAGCATGGCTACCACAGCATTCTGCAGTGATACGCCATCCCATCTGGTTTGGGCTTAGTGGGACTATCATTTGTTTTTCAACAGGACATTGACCCAACACACCTCCAGGCTGTGTAAGGGCTATTTTACCAAGAAGGAGAGTGATGTAGTGCTGCATCAGATGACCTGGCCTTCACAATCCTCCGAACTCAACCCAATTGAGATGGTTTGGGATGAGTCGGACGCAGAATGAAGGAAAAGCAGCCAACAAGTGCTCAGCATATGTGGTAACTCCTTCAAGACTGTTGGAAAAGCATTCCAGGTGAAGCTGGTTGAGAGAATGCCATGTGTGCAAAGCTGTCATCAAGGCACAGGGTGGCTATTTGAAGAATCTCAAATATAAAATACATATTGATTTGTTTAACACTTTTTTGGTTACTACATGATTCCATGTGTTATTTCCTAGTTTTGATGTCTTCACTATTATTCTACAATGTAGAAAATAGTAAAAATGAAGAAAAACCCTGGAATGAGTAGGTGTCTAAACTTTTGACTGGTACTGCAGATGGATATAGGCAGATAGACAGATACCTCTATATCTATCTCTGACTTTTGCCTGTTTTCCTCCCATTGTTAACTCAGGATGTCCTTCCTCTGTTTAGTTTTTTTTCGCTCTCTTGTATCTTTTGTATTTTGTCTGACTTGTCCTTGATCAGTCTTTAGTCTCAGTCTGTGCTCTCTCTCTCTGCTCTCTCATTGACTCACTCACACAGTATTATGTAGTGACCACACACCTTTCCCAGAATACAACTTTTTAACCTAGATTTATTCATTCTCAGAACTATAACGATGACAAGTGGTCACCACTTACTCACCCTCCTGTTTTGATGCTTGTTTATCATGCAGTTGGGGACATGTACAAAATCTAGTACAATCTGTTATAGTGTTTCTAACTAATTTGTAGTGCCTTGTCAATGTGGATGGATGGGCTGGCTGACTACATGGCTACAGTGGTTCCTCCTTCTTCGCTCTTACAGGGTATGGAGGTTCCTTTCCTTTTGTGCTTTTAAGCAGTTAAGTAAAACATTTATTAGACTCTTGTGTTTGTCAGAGTTTTTGTCTCTGGGTTTTGATTAAGGTTTCTTTTCATGAAAGTCTTGCGCGCACAGACACACGCACACACACACACACAGAGGAATTCACTGGGTGGGCGGTGGCCCAGATACAGTGGCTTGCGAAAGTATTCATCCCCTTGGCATTTTTCCTATTTTGTTGCCTTACAACCTGGAATTAAAATTGATTTTTTTGAGGGGGGTTTGTATCATTTGATTTACACAACATGCCTACCACTTTGAAGATGCAAAATCTTTTTTTATTGTGAAAGAAACAAGGCACAAACAGAACTTGAGCGTGCATAACTATTCACTATTTCCCTGTATTTAGCGCCATCCATCATTCCTTCAATTCTGACCAGTTTCTCAGTCCCTGCCGATGGGGAAAAACATCCCCACAGCATGATGCTGCCACGACGGTGTTCTCGGGGTGATGAGAGGTGTTGGGTTTGTGCCAGATGTAGCGTTTTCCATGATTGCCAAAAAGCTAAATTTTAGTCTCATTTGACCAGAGTACCTTCTTCCATATGTTTGGGGAGTCTCCCACATGCCTTTTGGCGAACACCAAACGTGTTTGCTTATTTTGTTATTTAAGCATTGGCTTTTTTATGGCCACTTATCCGTAAAGCCCAGCTCTGTTGAGTGTACAGCTTAAAGTGGTCCTATGGACAGATACTCCAATCTCCGCTGTGGCGCTTTGCAGCTCCTTCAGGGTTATCTTTGGTCTCTTTGTTGCCTCTCTGATTAATGCCCTCCTTGCCTGGTCCATGAGTTTTGGTGGGCGGCCCTCTCATGGCATGTTTGTTGTGGTGCCATATTCTTTCCATTTTTTAATAATGGATTTAATGGTGCTCTGTGGGATGTTAAAAGTTTCAGATATTTCTTTATTACTCAACCCTGATCTGTACTTCTCCACAATTTTTTGTCCCTGACCTGTTTGGAGAGCTCCTTGGTCTTCATGGTGCCCCTTGCTTAGTGGTGTTGCAGAGATCATGTGACACTTAGATTGCACACAGGTGGACTTTATTTAGCTAATTATGTGACTTCTGAAGGTAATTGGTTGCACCAGATCTTAATTAGGGGCTTCATAGCAAATGGGGTGAATACATATGCATGCATCACTTTTTCATTATTTATTTTTTAGAATTTTTTGAAACAAGTAATTTTTTTCACTTCACCAATTTGGACTATTTTGTGTATGTCCATTATATGAAATCCAAATAAAAATCCATTTAAATTACAGGTTGTAATGCAACAAAATAGGAAAAACGCCAAGGGGGGTGAATACTTTTGCAAGGCACTGTTTTGTTTTTGATGTCCAACCTATATTGTCAAATTTAGTTTCCAGTATTTCAACTTTAACTCAATGAAGTCAATTTACTTATTTAGCAATATATGAGACTCATGATGTGTTCACTACCTTTCAATTGTATTCACATGAGAAGAAACACAGAAGTGCATTTCGAAACAGGGTGGTTTTCGCAAGTTCAATTTCCTTCCTAACGCCCATACTAGTTCGTCACGACTGGGCCCCACCTATGATTTTTCTTAGTATTACCCAATATACCCTCTGATAAAATTCACTGTCCTTGTGTAGCCTATTGAAATAGCCCCCTTGTGCAGAAATGATGTTTGTAGCCTACTTCCTGTGTGCTGACCTTTTGACATTTACCAGTCACCCAATAGATCATAACTCCTGTTAGGATAGAATCGCAAAATTAACTTATATATATATAATGGTAAGGCAACGTGAGAAGGCCTTTTAAATTAATGTATAAATGGCTGGATGTCCTTCATCGCATGAAAACACTAAATGAGGAGAAGATTATGTAAATGTTGACTCCTTTATCTTCTAGGCCAAAAACAAGGAGACTGGAGCGCTGGCTGCGGCCAAGGTGATCGAGACGAAGACCGAGGAGGAGCTGGAGGACTACATGGTCGAGATAGACATCCTGGCCAAGTGTGACCACTGCTACATCGTCAAGCTGCTGGACGCCTTCTACCACGATGCCAAGCTCTGGGTAAGACCTCCGGGCCGACAGTGGGCCACCCGTGAGCCACTGTGCCGACGGTGAACCGGAACTGGACCGTGTGGAGTTTGTTCTGGAACACCCAAAACTGTTAGCCAAATCAATGGTCTGATCCACTCCAGAGCCCTCTATTACAGAATAGGTTCTGGCCTGACCTGATGATGAGCTAACTAGATGTTTTACTTTCTCCCTCTCTGGATACTTTTCCTTTTTTTTTGCTTTTCTCTACTCTCATTATTGAGTACACTGCAGTTTTGCATGTACTTTGTAATCTGCCCATGTGTTCCAAGACAAACACAAGTGACCTTATGAAGCATGCTGGGCCCGGACATCAAGTATCGTAGGAATTATGAAATGTATCCAAAAAAGAAAATGGTCCCAAGCCAACAAGTTATTGTTAAAACAAATAATCTAGTACACTGTTCATACCGTAGCAACACTTTATGATGTTATTCTGAACTCTGATACACATTGGGTTGGATTCTGACATTTATGATGAATTATACAATGGTGTGAAAAAGTGTTTGCCCCCTTCCTGATTTATTATTTGTTTGCATGTTTGTCACACTTAAATGTTTCGATCATCAAACAAATTTAAATATTAGTCAAAGATAACACAAGTAAACACAAAATGCAGTTTTGAAATGAAGGTTGTTATTTTTAAGGGAAAACAAAATCCAAACCCACATGGCCCTGTGTGAAAAAGTGATTGCCCCCTACAACCTAATAACTGGTTGGGCCACCCTTAGCAGCAACAATTGCAATCAAGCGTTTGCAATGACTTGCAATGAGTCTTTTACAGCGCTGTGGAGGAATTTTGGCCCACTCATCTTTGCAGAATTGTTGTAATTCAGCCACATTTGGAGGGTTTTCGAGCATGAACTGCCTTTTTAAGGTCATGCCACAGCATCTCAATAGGATTCAGGTCAGGACTTTGACTAGGCCACTCCAAAGTCTTCATTTTGTTTTTCTTCAGCCATTCAGAGGTGGACTTGCTGGTGTGTTTTGGATCATTGTCCTGCTGTAGAATCCAAGATCGCTTCAGCTTGAGGTCACGAACAGATGGCCGGACATTCTCCTTCAGGTTTTTTTGGTAGACAGCAGAATTCATGGTTCCATTTATCACAGCAAGTCTTCCAGGTCCTGAAGCAGCAAAACAGGCCCAGACCATCACACTACCACCACCATATTTTACTGTTGGTATGATGTTCTTTTTCTGAAATGCGGTGTTACTTTTATGTCTCGTCAGTCCACAGAGTATTTTCCCAAAGGTCTTGGGGATCATCAAGATGTTTGCTGGCAAAAATGAGACAAGCCTTAATGTTATTTTTGCTCAGCAGTGGTTTTCGTCTTGGAACTCTGCCATGCAGGCCATTTTTGCCCAGTCTCTTTCTTATGGTGGAGTCATGAACACTGACCTTAACTGAGGCAAGTGAGGCCTGCAGCTCTTTGGATGTTGTTGTGGGGTCTTTTGTGACCTCTTGGATGAGTCGTCGCTGCGCTCTTGGGGTAATTTTGGTCGGCCGGACACTCCTGGGAAGGTTCACCACTGTTCCATGTTTTCGCCATTTGTGGATAATGGCTCTCATGGTTCGCTGGAGTCCCAAAGCTTTAGAAATGGCTTTATAACCTTTTCCAGACTGATGGATCTCAATTACTTTCTTTCTCATTTCTTCCTGAATTTCTCGGCATGATGTCTAGCTTTTGAGGATATTTTGGTCTACTTCACTTTGTCAGGCAGGTCCTATTTAAGTGATTCCTTGATTGAGAACAGGTGTGGCAGTAATCAGGCCTGGGTGTGGCAAGAGGAATTGAACTCAGGTGTGATAAACCACAGTTGAGTTGTGTTATAACAGGTGGGCAAACACTTTTTCACACAGGACCATGTAGGTTTGGATTTTGTTTTCCCTTAATAACAACCTTCATTTCAAAACTGCATTTTGTGTTTACTTGTGTTATCTTTGACTAATATTTAAATTTGTTTGATGATCTGAAACATTTCAGTGTGACAAACATGCAAACAAGTAAGAAATCAGGAAGGGGGCAAAAACTTTTTCACACCACTGTATATATCTGACTATTTTTGAAACTACCATTGCATGACCGAATGTGACCTTTGAAACCATAAACTGGACATAAGTTTCGTTTTTGTACACCAGTTTCCAACAGCTAAAAATAAAATATTTTCGGTTATGGAAAATATATTTCACAGCGGTTTAGATGGTACAATGATTCTCTACACTACACCTGCTTGTTGTTTTTTTTGTCACATAAACTGAAATTAAGCGTACTAGCAACCAGGAAATGGCGGCGCGGTATCTGCATAGTTCATCTTTTAAGTGTTGTTCTTATAGACCAAGTAGATGCCACACATGTTTGTTAGCATTTTCTACATTTCAGTCCAGCCTCATACCTATCATTCCCAATTAAATGGTTGTGTAGACCAAATTATTCAGTCTCGGAGGGTTCAGAGTAGAAGGTTAACAGACAGGGGAGTGGGGTAGGACATCACAGGGCTTTAGTGCAGTGTTGGGGCACCTTGTACACCTCCCTAATTGGGGGGCCACCACACCAGATATGGCAGCAGGTCTATTGCTCCCCCTCCCCTCCCAGCAGTTCAAAACCCAGCGGCTTGTTACGCCCCTGTTAGGGCATAGCTGGAATTCCACGGTGCGCAAGGTGCTTTTTGCTTTCTACAAGGCCTCCGCATTGAGACTGTGTCAGCTCATTGTGTTTTGATAAAGGCCAATGTGCAAATACACGTACAGCTTTCAAACCACACGTTTCCTGTCTGTGTGTGTCCTTGGTGGGGTTTCGGCTTTCTCTCTGATCTCATTCTCAAGAACTCAACTATTCTACATGAAAATGGTGCAGTCTATCATTGAGTATACATGGGCAGTATAGTCAGACTTTCATCTGATCTTATTCAAGAGGCCCAGGGTATTTCCTAAGAAAATAAAAAAAGAAACGCTCCCCCGAGTGAGTGGCCAGATGCAGTGCACCATCACAGCACAGTGCTTATACACCACTTCTCACTATTTATTTCTACACTGTAAAGATCGGCGGTTTAGATGACACATAATATAACTGTCATACTTGGATATCATCACAAAAGAAGCAGGTTATAGTTTGGCCGCTCCCTCACCACTCTCTCTCTCCAGTGTCAGAACAACCCAATATGTTTCTGGGTGTGGATGAGGCATCTGACCATAACACCTCCACACACACACTAGCACCACAAAGCGAGAGAGCCTCTCCCTGGCCAAGGGCCAGTGCCAATGGGATGACTAAAGATGTGTGATCCCTGGAGGATGCCAGTCTGCCTAGGCTGGGCGGGGTGTCTCTGCTGAAGAGATGCTGCGGACGGAAACGGCAGTTGGGCTGCGGGCCTCAGAAACCCCCCTCTTTCAGCCGGAGAGCACATTCCGCTGCCCACCCACTCTGTGGAGAGAGAGAGAGAAGGCTGTTTGTTCTCATTTGGGAACAATCAGCTCTACAGCCACAGCGTGAGAAACAGGGGGCCTTTACTGTAGGGTAGCTAATTGACTACTGACATTAACACACACACACAAGTAGACACACACAGTAGACACACACACACACACACACACAAGCATGGACAGTAGACACACACAATCATGGACAGTAGACACACACACACACACACACACACAAGCATGGACAGTAGACACACACAGAGGCATAGACACACGCCTGTACACCACACACACACACCCTTATAAGCTTTTGCTCACTTCTGGAATCACTCCATCTTGACTAACTAGCAAACCTCTGATTTATCAAACAGACCCTGTCTTACAGGACCAATTATGTTTTTCATTATTAGTTGAGAGGGACTGAAGCCAGCCATGAGAATGTTTTCATCTGGAAATCAACCCATAATAAACTATAGAACTCTATTAATAGTTGTTAACAGAAGGGCATCATGTTCAACTGGATGGTGTGTCTCTTAGTGTGCAGTCAGGGTAGTCTACTGCCACTCCCAGGGCCAACACAAAACCCTACTGCACACTGTGAGACTGAGGGTGTAATTAGTATGTATAATTTATTCCTTGTGTATAAGTATATCTCCTTGAAGCTGCCTCTTGACAAGGAGAGGAGAGGGCTCTGTCTAAATAAATGCTGCTGTGTTCTGTTCGGTTGTTACCAAGCAGAGGTAGAGATGGAGACAGGGAGAGGGACCATTAAACAGGAGGTGAATGATGTCTGTGTATGTTTTTATCCCCCCCCAGCACAGTGTCACTCTGTTTACAGTAAATATACCCTTATCCTCTTTTGTTCACTTTATCTCACTCCCTTTCACCCACCATCTCAGTGGTGCTACAGTACAACATCACGTAGAGCGTTGTGTTATCTCACTGTTCCTCTCCATTCTGAATCCCTCCTGACGACGTACTGTCATGTATCATCAAATCAAGCTTTATTTATACAGCACATTTCAGACATGGAATACAACGCAATGTGCTTTACAGGAAAAAAAAACTAATAAAAAAAACTATGAAAATAAAAGCTGAAATATTTACTACACAACAAACATTAGATTAAAAAAAAAAAGTGACACAAACTGAACGACCAAAAAGCACCCTAAGGAAAAGCAAAGGTAAAAATATGTGTTTTAAGATCTCTTTTAAATATGTCCACAGTTTCAGCCCCCCTCAGGTTCTCTGGCAGGCTATTCCAGAGGCTGGGGGCATAATAACTAAAGGCTGCCTCTCCATGCCTTGGTCCTAGGCTTTGGGATAGTTAAAAGGCCAGTGCCAGAAGACCTGAGGGACCTACTGGGTACATAACTTAAAAGCATGTCTGACATGTATTGGGGTGCACAATCCTGGATTGATTTAAAAACCAATAGAATACATTAATTATAAAACTCACAGGCAGAGACCTTTTAAACCAGTGTGCTCTCTGTCTGGTCTTGGTCAGGACCCGTGCTGCAGCATTCTGTATGTTCTGCAGTTGACCAATGGCTTTCTTGGGTAGACCAGACATGAGAGCATTACAGCAGTCAAGCCTGCTTGTAATAAAAGCATGGATGAGTCTCTATGTATCAGCCTGAGAGAGAAACGGCCGCACCTTGGCAATGTTCCTCAGGTGGTAAAAAGCTATTTTGGTCACAATCCTAATATGTGATTGAAAATTTAGTTCAGAATCTAAAATAACACAAAGGTTTTTTACCTGGTGTTTTGTCTTTATTGCCGATTAATTAAAATGTGCAGCTAGATTCTCTGTGCTTTGGCCCCAACAATAAGTACCTCGGTCTTGTCTTGATTTAGCTGGAGGAAGTTGTGAGCCATCCAAGTATTTAAATCACTAATACGGTCTAATAATTTCTCTGTGGAGCTAAAATCCTCTGGTGACATAGAAATATAAAGTTGTGTATCATCTGTGTAGCAGTGAAAATCAATGCTGTGCGTTCTGCCAAGGGGTAATGTGTGTGTGTGTGTGTGTGTATACATTTGAAGTCGGAAGTTTACATACACTTAGGTTGGAGTCATTAAAACACATATTTCAACCACTCCACAAATGTCTTGTTAACCAACTATAGTTTTGGCCAGTCGGTTAGGACATCTACTTTGTGCATGACACAAGTAAGGTTTCCAACAATTGTTTATAGACAGATTATTTCACTTATAATTCACTGCATCACAATTCCAGTGGGTCAGAAGTTTACATACACTAAGTTGACCGTGCCTTTAAACAGCTTGGAAAATTCCAGAAAATGATGTCATGGCTATAGAAGCTTCTGATAGGCTAATTGACATCATTCCAGTCAATTGGAAGTGTAGCTGTGGATGTATTTCAAGGCCTACCTTCAAACTCGGTGCCTCTTTCCTTGACATCATGGGAAAATCAAAAGAAATCAGCCAAGACCTCAGAAAAGAAATTGTAGACCTCCACAAGTCTGGTTCATCCTTGGGCGCAATTTCCAAATGCCTGAAGGTACCACGTTCATCTGTACAAACAATAGTACGCAAGTATAAACACCATGAGACCGCGCAGCCGTCATACCACTCAGGAAGGAGACGCGTTCTGTCTCCTAGAGATGAACGTACTTTGGTGCGAAAAGTGCAAATCAATCCCAGAACAACAGCAAAGGACCTTATGAAGATGCTGGAGGAAACAGGTACAAAAGTATCTATATCTACAGTAAAACGAGTCCTATATCGACATAACCTGAAAGGCCGCTCACCAAGGAAGAAGCCACTGCTCCAAAACCGCCATAAAAAAGACAGACTACGGTTTGCAACTGCACATGGGGACAAAGATTGTACTTTTTGGAGAAATGTCCTCTGGTCTGATGAAACAAAAATAGAACTGTTTGGCCATAATGACCATTGTTATGTTTGGAGGAAAAAGGGGGTGGCTTGCAAGCCGACGAACACCATCCCAACCGTGAAGCACGGGGGTGGCAGCATCATGCTGTGGGGGTGATTTGCTGCAGGAGGGACTGGTGCACTTCACAAAATAGATGGCATCATGAGGAAGGAAAATTATGTGGATATATTGAAGCAACATCTCAAGACGTCAGGAAGTTAAAGCTTGGTCGCAAATGGGACTTCCAAATGGACAATGACCCCAAGCATACTTCCAAAGTTGTGGCAAAATGGCTTAAGGACAACAAAGTCAAGGTATTGGAGTGGCCATCACAAAGCCCTGACCTCAATCCTATAGAAAATGTGTGGGCAGAACTGAAAAAGCGTGTGCGAGCAAGGAGGCCTACAAACCTGACTCAGTTACACCAGCTCTGTCAGGAGGAATGGGCCAAAATTCACCCAACTTATTGTGGGAAGCTTGTGGAAGGCTACCCGGAACAATTTGAAGTCAATGCTACCAAATACTAATTGAGTGTATGTAAACTTCTGACCCACTGAGAATGTGATGAAAGAAATGAAAGCTAAAATAAATCATTCTCTCTACTATTATTCTGACATTTCACATTCTTAAAATAAAGTGGTGATCCTAACTGACCTCAGACTGGGAATTTTTACTTGGATTAAATGTCAGGAATTGTGAAAAACTGAGTATAAATGTATTTGACTAAGGTGTGTGTGTATGTGTGTGTGGATATATATATATACATACATACACACACACACACACACACACACACACACACACACACACACACACACACACACACATATACATGGGGAAAAAAGTATTTAGTCAGCCACCAATTGTGCAAGTTCTCCCACTTAAAAATATGAGAGAGGCCTGTAAATCTCTCATACGCCCACGAGCGTGAGTCAAAATGATCACAAGAACTCATCAGCAAAAATCCCAGAACCACACGGGGGGACCTAGTGAATGACCTGCAGAGAGCTGGGACCAAAGTAACAAAGCCTACCATCAGTCAACACGCCGGCCAGGGGCTCAAATCCTGCAGTGCCAGACGTGTCCCCCCGCTTCTGCTTAAGCCAGTACATGTCCAGGCCCGTCTGAAGTTTGCTAGAGTGCATTTGGATGATCCAGAAGAGGATTGGGAAAATGTCATATGGTCAGATGAAACCAAAATAGAACTTTTTGGTAAAAACTCAACTCGTCGTGTTTGGAGGACAAAGAATGCTGAGTTGCATCCAAAGAACACCATACCTACTGTGAAGCATGGGGGTGGAAACATCATGCTTTGGGGCTGTTTTTCTGCAAAGGGACCTGGACGACTGATCCGTGTAAAGGAAAGAATGAATGGGGCCATGTATCGTGAGATTTTGAGTGAAAACCTCCTTCCATCAGCAAGGGCATTGAAGATGAAACGTGGCTGGGTCTTTCATCATGACAATGATCCCAAACACACCGCCCGGGCAACGAAGGAGTGGCTTCGTAAGAAGCATTTCAAGGTCCTGGAGTGGCCTAGCCAGAATCCAGATCTCAACCCCATAGAAAATCTTTGGAGGGAGTTGAAAGTCCGTGTTGCCCAGCGACAGCCCCAAAACATCACTGCTCTAGAGGAGATCTGCATGGAGGAATGGGCCAAAATACCAGCAACAGTGTGTGAAAACCTTGTGAAGACTTACAGAAAACGTTTGACCTGTGTCATTGCCAACAAAGGGTATATAACAAAGTATTGATAAACTTTTGTTATTGACCAAATAATTATTTTCCACCATAATTTGCAAATAAATTCATTAAAAATCCTACAATGTGATTTTCTGGATTTTTTTTCCTCATTTTGTCTGTCATAGTTGACGTGTACCTATGATGAAAATTACAGGCCTCTCTCATATTTTTAAGTGGGAGAACTTGCACAATTGGTGGCTGACTAAATACTTTTTTCCCCCACTGTATATATACGCACACGCAGAGTTCAGAAATCAATATTTGGTGGAATAACCCTGATTTTCAATCACAGCTTTCATGCGTCTTGGCATGCTCTCCACAGTCTTTCACATTGATGTTGGGTGACTTTATGCCACTCCTGGTGCAAATATTCAAGCAGCTCGGCTTTGTTTGTTTGATGGCTTGTGACCATCCATCTTCCTCTTGATCACATTCCAGAAGTTTTCAATGGGGTTCAGGTCTGGAGATTGGGCTGGCCATGACAGGGTCTTGATCTGGTGGTCCTCCATCCACACCTTGATTGACCTGGCTGTGTGGCATGGCGCATCGTGCTGCTGGAAAAACCAATCCTCAGAGTTGGGGAACAATGTCAGAGCAAAAGGAAGCAAGTTTTCTTCCAGGACAACCTTGTACGTGGCTTGATTCATGCGTTCTTCACAAAGACAAATCTGCCCGATTCCAGCCTTGCTGAAGCAACCCCAGATCATTACCAATCCTCCACCAAATTTCACAGTGGGTGTGAGACACTGTGGCTTGTAGGCCTCTCCAGGTCTCCGTCTAACCATTAGACGACCAGGTGTTGGGCAAAGCTGAAAATTGGACTCATCAGAGAAGATGACCTTACTCCAGTCCTCTACGGTCCAATCCTTATGGTCTTTTGCAAACCTCAGCCTGGCTCTTCTTTGCTTCTCATTGATGAAGGGCTTTTTTCTAGCTTTGCACGACTTCAGCCCTGCCCCTAGGAGCCTGTTTCGAACTGTCCTCGCCGTACACTTCACCCCAGCTGCCGTTTGCCATTCTTTTTGTAGGTCACTTGATGTCATCCTACGGTTGTTGAGTGACATTCGAATAAATTGGCGGTCATCCCGGTCAGTAGAGTCATTTTCGCCCTCTGCCGGTTTGTAGCTTTGTCCCCAATGTCTGCTGCTTGACCTTGTTTTTATGAACCGCCGTCTTTTAAATTTTAAGGATGGAAGCAACCTGATGCTCACTGTATCCCTCTGCCAGTAAAGCCAGAATTGAACCCTTCTTTTCCTCACTAAAAACTTTCATTTTCAACTCTTTTGGCATGGTCAATTGTTATTTTTTGATTAATATTGCTTTTGAGGTACTATTAGCACTGTTTTTGCCATCCAGCTGGTCCTATTGCAAGAGGATAGTGATGACCACAGCAGTGGTTTTTATGCTTTTCCTCATTAAATAAGATTTGGTTCAGGTGATCACCTAATCAGTACCTAGTTCAGTAGAATGAGGTGTGCCTGTGTTGGAATTCAACAGACACTGGAATGGAATGGCTGTCATACATGTAGAGATGCTGATTTAAGAAAAAATGTCCACAGCTGTGTGTGTGTGTGTGTGTGTGTGTGTGTGTGTTGTGTGTGTGTGTGTGTGTGTGTGTATATATATATGTATATTATATATATAACGGTACCAGTCAAAAGTTTGGACACCTACTCATTCAAGGGTTTTTCTTGATTTTTTCTATATTTTTTTTCTATATTGTAGAATAATAGTGAAGATATCAAAACTATGAAGTAACACATGGAATCATGTAGTAACCCAAAAAGTGTTAAACAAATCAAAATATATTTGAGATTCTTCAAAGTAGGCAACCTTTGCATTGATGACAGCTTTGCACACTCTTGGCATTCTCTCAACCAGCTTCACCTGGAATGCTTTTCCAACAGTCTTGAAGGAGTTCCCACATATGCTGATCACTTGTTGGCTGCTTTTCCGTCACTCTGCGGTCCAACTCATCCCAAACCATCTCAATTGGGTTGAGGTTGGGTGATTGTGGAGGCCAGGTCATCTGATGCAGCACTCCATCACTCTCCTTCTTGGTCAAATAGACCTTACACAGCTTGGAGGTGTGTCGGTTCATTGTCCTGTTGAAAAACAAATGATAGTCCCACTAAGCGCAACCAAAACCAGATGGGATGGCGTATTGCTGCAGAATGCTGTGGTAGCCATGCTAAATAAATCACTGACAGTGTCACCAGCAAAGCACCATCACACCACCTCCTCCATGCTTCACGGTGGGAACTACACATGCGGAGATCATCCGTTCACCTACTCTGCGTCTCACAAAGACCAAAAATCTCATTTGGACTCATCATACCAAAGGACAGATTTCTCGTGTTTCTTGGCCCAATGAAGTCTCTTCTTTTTATTGGTGTCCTTTAGTAGTGGTTTCTTTGCAGCAATTCAACCATGAAGGCCTGATTCACGCAGTCTCCTCTGAACATTTGAGGTTGAGATGTGTCTGTTACTTGAACTCTGTGAAGCATTTATTTGGGCTGCAATTTCTGAGGCTGCTAACTCTAATGAACTTATCCTCTGCAGCAGAGGTAACTCTGGGTCTTCCTTTCCTGTGGCGGACCTCATGAGAGCCAGTTTCATCCTAGCGCTTGATGGTTTTTGCGACTGCACTTGAAGAAACTTTCAAAGTTCTTGAAATGTTCCGGATTGACTGACCTTCATGTCTTAAAGTAATGATGGACTGTTTCTATTCTTATTTGAGCTGTTCTTGCCATAATATGGACTTGGTCTTTTACCAAATAGGGCTGTCTTCTGTATACAGTGGGGAAAAAAAGTATTTAGTCGGCCACCAATTGTGCAAGTTCTCCCACTTAAAAAGATGAGAGGCCTGTAATTTTCATCATAGGTACACGTCAACTATGACAGACAAAATGAGAAATAAAATTCCAGAAAATCACATTGTAGGATTTTTTATGAATTTATTTGCAAATTATGGTGGAAAATAAGTATTTGGTCAATAACAAAAGTTTCTCAATACTTTGTTATATACCCTTTGTTGGCAATGACACAGGTCAAACGTTTTCTGTAAGTCTTCACAAGGTTTTCACACACTGTTGCTGGTATTTTGGCCCATTCCTCCATGCAGATCTCCTCTAGAGCAGTGATGTTTTCGGGCTGTCGCTGGGCAACACGGACTTTCAACTCCCTCCAAAGATTTTCTATGGGGTTGAGATCTGGAGACTGGCTAGGCCACTCCAGGACCTTGAAATGCTTCTTACGAAGCCACTCCTTCGTTGCCCGGGCGGTGTGTTTGGGATCATTGTCATGCTGAAAGACCCAGCCACGTTTCATCTTCAATGCCCTTGCTGATGGAAGGAGGTTTTTACTCAAAATCTCACGATACATGGCCCCATTCATTCCTTCCTTTACACGGATCAGTCGTCCTGGTCCCTTTGCAGAAAAAACAGCCCCAAAGCATGATGTTTCCACCCCCATGCTTCACAGTAGGTATGGTGTTCTTTGGATGCAACTCAGCATTCTTTGTCCTCCAAACACAACGAGTTGAGTTTTTACCAAAAATGTTATATTTTGGTTTCATCTGACCATATGACATTCTCCCAATCCTCTTCTGGATCATCCAAATGCACTCTAGCAAACTTCAGACGGGCCTGGACATGTACTGGCTTAAGCAGGGGGACACGTCTGGCACTGCAGGATTTGAGTCCCTGGCGGCGTAGTGTGTTACTGATGGTAGGCTTTGTTACTTTGGTCCCAGCTCTCTGCAGGTCATTCACTAGGTCCCCCCGTGTGGTTCTGGGATTTTTGCTCACCGTTCTTGTGATCATTTTGACCCCACGGGGTGAGATCTTGCGTGGAGCCCCAGATCGAGGGAGATTATCAGTGGTCTTGTATGTCTTCCATTTCCTAATAATTGCTCCCACAGTTGATTTCTTCAAACCAAGCTGCTTACCTATTGCAGATTCAGTCTTCCCAGCCTGGTGCAGGTCTACAATTTTGTTTCTGGTGTCCTTTGACAGCTCTTTGGTCTTGGCCATAGTGGAGTTTGGAGTGTGACTGTTTGAGGTTGTGGACAGGTGACTTTTATACTGATAACAAGTTCAAACAGGTGCCATTAATACAGGTAACGAGTGGAGGACAGAGGAGCCTCTTAAAGAAGAAGTTACAGGTCTGTGAGAGCCAGAAATCTTGCTTGTTTGTAGGTGACCAAATACTTATTTTCCACCATAATTTGCAAATAAATTCATTAAAATCCTACAATGTGATTTTCTGGAATTTTTTTTCTCAATTTCGTCTGTCATAGTTGACGTGTACCTATGATGAAAATTACAGGCCTCTCATCTTTTTAAGTGGGAGAACTTGCACAATTGGTGGCTGACTAAATACTTTTTTCCCCCACTGTACCTTGTCACAACACAACTGATTGGCTCAAATGCATTAAGAAGGATAGAATTTCCACAAATTGTTTTAACTAGGCACACCTGTTAATTGAAATGCATTCCAGGTGACTACCTCATGAAGATGGTTGAGAGAATGCCAAGAATGTGCAAAGCTGTCATCAAGTCAAAGGGTGGCTACTTTGAAGAATCTCAGATATAAAATATATTTTAATTTCTTTAACACTTTTTTGGTTACTACATGATTCCATATGTGTTATTTCATCGTTTTGATGTCTTCAGTATTATTCTACAATAGTAAAAATGAAGAAAAACCCATTGAATGAGTAGGTGTGTCCAAACTTTTTGACTGGTACTGTATATAAACAGAACAGTACCGGACCCAAAATCGAACCTTATGGAATGCCACATGATATGTATGTTCACCAAGGGTGACAAATGGGTCCTAAACCAATTTAGAACTGTACCCGTCTATCACTAGAACGTTCCAAAGTGTCACTAGGCATAATAGTGCAGATTCTGTGCGTGAAGGAGAAAAGATGTCCGGGAGATTCCTTAGAAGATGAGGTTGCAAATCACTGTCAGTGTCGGTACACAGTTGAATTAACTTAAATACCATGTCAATGTCGCCTAGGTGCTTCCTAAGCCAGTTTACTTGTATATCTAACACAGTGGTTGCAGGTCTGCACCAGCATCAGCTCAACTTAACTTGCCCGACCTGAGCACTCAGTGGCATGAATTCAGAGAGGGCTTAGCCAGTGAAATGGCATCTTTTAACAGTCATCAATTATTAAGATATTTCTCTCCCAAGAGGGACATACAGGCTGTAGTTTGTATGCGGTCTGACCAGTTGGATCACATCTTTCCCCAGTGCAACATTGCTCTTGTCGTCTGGAAACCATGCCAGCATTCCCTCAAAGGGAGAAAGCTGATGCAATTTACCTATCAGCGATGGAGACAATCATCATTAGATTCCACTAAAAACTTCCTGGTGTCTATAAATAAAACCACTTCAATCTGATAAAGCATTTTACAGTAGGTGTTTACCATGGTATTCAGTGGACACAACCAATGTTGAGTATGTACAAGGTATGCCTTCCTCTTAAGTCTATTTATCTAGCTTGTCATCCACATCTGTATTTGTTGATGGGAGGAGAAGTAGGGATTTAGGAAAACCACAAATAAACCTCAAACTCCAGTTGAGCCAATGCTAATACAAGACCTCGCAAATGCCTCTTTTTTTAAAAATCAACTTATGCCACATAAGACGCCCTTGTTTTACTGTGGAGGCTAGCCAAGACTGACCGGAACATAGGCACATCCCTCAGCTGGGGATGGTGTACCACCATTCAGTCTTTGTGTGTGTGTGTCCCCGTTTATGTACGTTGACAATGAAGCTACCTATGAGTCCTCCATTTTGTTTCGTTGCTTTGACAATAGTGTCATAGCACAGAGGTGAATGAATGTGTTGGAGAGGGCTTTTTGTGCTATGGCAACGCAAGACCTACGTCTGTGTTGTGTTTACCCAATGGTCAGGGGATTATGTAACAGTGAGATATGTATGCTGTTGATGAACAGTGACAAGACATCTGACTGACTAGGATAAACGCCAGTATGTTAGTTACTCTACCCCACCAACCCTCTAGACTCGAGTCATGTGGAATATGATCAAAACACATTTCTTTATACTCTGGCTTTATTGTGATCGGCCCCCTGTTGACTTGCATGACACATTCAGAAGTAGCCTTTGACAGTGCAGATGCAAGGGATTGTTTTCTAACTTCTATTCTGTTTCTGCCCTTCCTCAGCTCTCGCTGTTTCACCTTGGCAGGGCTGGTATTTGGTTTATGTTAGTGACAGTCTGTTATCGCATCCATCGCTAAACACACACTGACTGTAGTCCTGTTCTGTATGGCCACGGTGCGTTCTGCCTTTAGTGACACGAGGCATTGTAAAGTGTGAGAGGGTTTTCACCACAGCTGTGAGAGACAGGAGTGTATGACTAGAAAGGGAGCTGTTGGTTTCTCTCCTGGTGACTGGGCAGCGTCAGGCTTCTGCTGCTGACATGTGCTGTCTTTATTATATAGGTTATCTGGGTTCCAAGAGGCCTCACTGCCCACAACTCCTGTCTCTGTCTGTCTCCCTCTCTTCTAGATTTCAGACGTTCTCTCAGGGCGATACAGCAGAGAGAGACCAGTGTATCTCAGTAAGATTGAAGGCAGCTAGGCTACTACCTGTCACTTCTGTGAAAATTCCCTCTCGTCTCCTCCTCTCAGCCCCCCTCCATTTAATCCATCTTCTCTCTTTATTTACTCCTCCTCCTTTTCTCTGTGAAGCTTTTCACAGAAAAAGTCACAAACAATGGCTACTAACATCTGCCGGTGACTTTGAAGTGGGTCATGTTGATGGTTCTCTAGAAAATGTGATTAGACTTTCCATGGAATCCCTCTTAGGAAGTTGTATTTAGTTTGTATTTCCTGATAAGACTGTAAATCACAATACTGACTTTTCTTCTTCCTCCTCACAGATCATGATTGAGTTCTGCCCCGGAGGAGCCGTGGACGCTACTATGTTAGGTACGGAGACATACGTCCGGAATTATTGGATCCCTTGATAAAGATTAGCAAAAAATTATTAAAATACTGAGCTATATTGTATGCTATATTGGAAGCAAAATAGCCCATAACATGAAAGATCCACCACCATATTTTATAGTAGGGATGAGGTATTTTCTGCACATGCATTGTTCTTTCGAAGGCCAAACTTGAATTGACGAGGGCAATCCATAAACGCAGACAAAAGATATCAAGGATCCAGAAAGATTCTGTATTGAGTAATTTTCTAAGATCCCTCCCAATGTGTTCTCCAATCTCATAACACATTTTAGAAAAAGGCTGAGTGCCATTATCCTCACAAGGGGAGGGTGTTGAAGTATTTAAAACAGGGGATCCAATTATTTCTACCCATACCTTTTTAAAGATGTTCTTTTTTATTACTTGTTAAGCAAAATCTCTTTCTCTGAGAAATTGTATTAGTATAAAATAATATACTTTTCCCCCTAAAAATTGCATACAGTATAGCTCAGTATTTGTATTATTTATTTTATACAGTCTTTTTTACTCATCTTTATCAAGGGTGTCAATAATTCCGGACCCCACAGTGCTATAGGCAGGGTGGTGCTTTATGGGTATGTGCGGTACTCTGCTCTCTCCTTTAGAACATTTGTTTTCATTAGCGTCCTGCCTCTCCCGTTTGATGTTTCAGATTCTATACCTGAGGCCGTAGCTGCAACTGCCACGGCGTTGTTGCTCTTAAGAATATTGCTCTATTATAAAAGAATTAGCGAACAGGGCCAAGTGACGTCACGCTGTAATGGATCTGCTATTGTTGCAAAACACTGGGCGCAGACAGAGAGGAGACACTGTGGGAAATATCCCTGGTCACTGTGGGAAATATCCCTGGTCACTGTGGGAAATATCCCTGGTCATTTCCATGTAAAAGGACAGATGAGCACTAACGTGAAGTTCATAGGAGCATGTCGAATTGGGTGTCAAATGAAAGCTAGGAGTCTATATTTTTGAGAAATTAAGGCATATATACATTTTCAACCATTTTCCATCCTAAAAATCTGGAATAAGCAAAGGCTGATTTCTGGTCAAACCGAAAAAGTATTAAGTTATTAGAAATACATCAAAACTAGAGCTGTCAAATGACAAAAATAATTAAGCTAGTTAATGGCATTAGTTAATCGTTACCAAATTGGTAACGGAATTTCAGAAAAATCCGTAACGGAATTTCTGCGATTGAGTTGGCTTCAATGGGAAATCATAGTATTTACAAACCACAGTTGGGTTCACAAGTTTAAACGGCACAGTAAAGTACAGCACAGTAGAGTATAATACTGTACTGTACAGTAGAGTACAGTACACAGTAGAGCACACTAGATCTGAGTACACTAATGAACTGTACTGTACTGAACTATACTCTACTTTACTGTGCTGAACTATACTGAAGTCTGCTCTACTGTACCGTGGAATTACCCTCCTGCTTCTCATACAGCAGTCGCTGGCCCCAAGTACAACTAACCAAACACAGAGAATAGAGAGAGCCTGGTTTAGCATGTGAATGTTTTCTCAAAGTCAATTTACACTCTCTGGGCTCTCAGGGGGCAGTGGCCTCTTAAGACTACTTACATCTTGTACTGGCAGCAGCCCTATCTGCTGCATGGGAAATACTCAGGTGACCCAATAAACCACCTTGCCTTCGGTGGAGTTCGGACCTGTTACCAGTAAAAATGGGTTGTACTATTTTCCTGTTGATAGGATTTTTAGTAAAACTTTTGTTGTTGATGTGAGTTCCCCTAACCTGTGTCCTCTCCTCTTTCTGGTCTGCAGAGCTTGACCGGGGCCTGATAGAGCCCCAGATCCAGGTGATCTGCAAACAGATGCTGGAGGCCCTGGTCTACCTGCACAGCATCAAGATCATCCACAGAGACCTGAAGGCCGGGAACATCCTCCTCACACTGGAGGGAGACATCAAGCTAGGTCAGTCTCTATATTCTCCCTCCACAATGTTTTACCCATAGAATGTATTCTTATAGAACTCGGAGACCTGGTGTTTCCAGAATGCTAGAACCAGTATTCTACTTATTGGGTTTAGATTTCACAACTCTGAACCATGCCACTTAATCTTCCTCTATGTTATCCACAGTCTTAAACTATTTGGACTAATTCTCTCCAATAAGCAACAGACTTCTCATTGGACATTGTATATTGGTCACGGTCGTCTTTGGAAAGAGTGGCTGTTATCTTGTTGGACAGCAGAGCGTGATGGGAATGTTCACAAAAATCACGTGAATGTTACAAACACACAATCAACCCAGTTAGAAAAAGTCCTTCCCTGAGGCATCTCGGAAGTATCAGATGTGAGATGCGTGGGAAAGCGGCATTCGGATAAATTCTTCCTCAATGCGATTTATAGCTAGTATTCTGTTGAGTTTCAGTGTTCCTGAAGTTCTGTGAGCTGAGGATTTGGGTCCAAACGGTCTCTCAGATATTTGTTGAAGCAACACTTGCCAAACAATACGGCTGCTTTGTGGAGCCTATAATGGCTTTCTAAATGTCAGTCTGAGAGAAAGGGAGGAACAGGGAAGAGAGCTGTACTGTACTCAAAGGGCTGCCCGAAAACTCATGTGAACTTTTAAGGACCCCCTGTGAACTCCCGCTGTCAGTTACTTCTAACTCGCTGTCTGAACTTCAGACAGTCTGACTGATTCCTCATGTTACAAGGCCCTTTTCAATGCCTTACATAGTTTCACTAGGACAGACGCCTGAGCTTTTTTATTTTTATGACAGGGAGTTGCCTCTGTAATCATTAAATCAGGCCACTAGGCTGCTGCTTTAACAAGAGCCTCTAACGGAAAGTTACCAAAATAAGGCCGTGTACAGTAAGGTTCTTCTGGCCTGTCATATGAAGCTAGTCTGTTATGCGTTTTGCCTAGAAGGCTTTTGATTTAGAATTTTGATTTTCTCCTCATGTACAGAGAATAGATACTCTTGGTGTCTGTTTACTCACACAGATGGGGAAAGTTGAGTATTTTCATCCTAGTTCATAGTGTTTTCCCATTCTTTCAACCATCATTGAAAAGGAATTGGCCCCTAAAGAATTCCTCAAGGCCTAACAGAAATCAGACACTATACTTACCAAAGGGAAGTCTGAGTTTGTTTTATGGAACAGTTAAAAGGTCAAGAATGACTAAGCCGTCATTGTAAATAAGAATTTGTTCTTAATTGACTTGCCTAGTAAATAAAGGTAGTAGTAATAATAATAATAATAATAATAATAATAATAATAATAATATAAAAAATAAAAAAAAGACTAGAATCTGAACTGGATACCTTTGCCAGCATTGCCCTGGTCACATCCCAGGTGGTCTCTGGTAATATCCGGAGAAAGACGCATGTGCTGCTAAAGCAGAAATAATATCTCTGTAAGTGCTGGATCATGTCTGGGGAAATGGAACGGTCGTTTGGTATGTTATGCCCTGTGCCGTAAATTTAATCAGGCAGCTTTGCGTCTCGCCTCAATGACGTCATGGCAGTTTTACGGTGTAGAAACACATATTCCTCCCCCAAAATAAGAAATGAGGTTATAACACTGGCCTGTCAATCATTCACTCTACCAAGAAATGGAATTCTGAAAAACATTTAAACTTTTCTGTTTTCTTTGTGTGTCTATGCTTGCAGCGGATTTTGGCGTGTCAGCGAAAAATACCAAAACCCTGCAAAGAAGGGACTCTTTTATAGGAACACCATACTGGTGAGTACATACACATGAAAACAACGGGTAAGGAGAATGGGTATCGCCCACTGCCAGTGATTTTGTCCCAAATGGCACCCTATCGCGCTCTGGTCAAAATGTGCAGGGAATAGGGTGCTATTTGGGACGCACACAGTCTTTAATGGGATAATGGTCGTATTGCATGACTAGATGTAAAAAATCTTCCTACTACCCATGGCACCTAGTGAACCAGTTCTATGTTCTGTTTTGATCATAGCTTTACAAGGCCCTTGGAAAAGCTCTAATGTCTTAGTTTGATTCTGGATCTGGCTGGTCCGCCAATAAGCATGGTTCGGTTTAAGTTAACTGACCAGAGCAGGTTATCCAATGTCATCTGGGATAGCTTCTCACCCTGCCCAGGTGTTGCACAATGTTCGATAGCTTCATAAATTAGATACAGATGGGATTTCACTCTGTGTATTCTGCTGTGAATGTGAAGCTTAACAGTGTACCATTTCTCAAGATTATGGAACGTGTCACTTTTGATCGTAAGCAAACACTGAATACGCCTCTATCTCCAGTACGTTATTATGCCTACTGTCCACTTGGTCAGTAAACATAGCTGAATCGAAAGTGTGTTGACATGCAAATATTGGCTGTGAGCTTGGAATGTGAACTATTTACAACTGTGTACAAGTATTTACACATTTTGTAATAAGCCAACGGCAGTAAACGTGAGGGACGTTTCAGATGAATCATATGAAACCTAAACATTAACGTCACACTTTATTTTCTTCTAAAAAAACACTAGAGGAAATGTTCCACTATATTAGGGGTCCTCTATTGTACTATGTTGTATTCTAGGATGGCTCCGGAGGTGGTGATGTGTGAGACCATGAAGGACGCTCCGTATGACTACAAGGCTGACATCTGGTCCCTGGGCATCACCCTCATCGAGCTGGCCCAGATCGAGCCCCCGCATCATGAACTCAACCCCATGAGGGTCCTGCTGAAGATAGCCAAGTCTGAGCCCCCTACCCTGGAGCAACCCAACAAGTGGTGAGACGGGGGAGAGAAGAGGGGTGGGGCCAGAGAAGGGGGAAGAGAGGTGGGGCCAGAGAAGGGGAGAGAGAGGTGGGGCCAGAGAAGGGGGGACATAAGGAGAGCTGGGGGGGGGGAGAGGGAGAGCGAGGACAGAAAAGGGGGTAGAGGTGGGGAGGAGGGGCAGTAGGTGGAAGAAGGGGAGAAATGAGAGCGAGAGGGGGTGAGAGGTGGATGAGATGCGTATGGTGAAATGAGAGAGAGAGAGGGGGAGAGAGATGGAGGAGAGGGGTATGGAGAAATGAGAGAGAGAGAGAGAGGGGGTGAGAGGTGGAGGAGATGGGTATGGAGAAATGAGAGAGAGAGGGGGAGAGAGGTGGAGGAGAGGGGTATGGAGAAATGAGAGAGAGGTGGAGGAGAGGGGTATGGAGAAATGAGAGAGAGGGGGAGAGAGGTGGAGGAGAGGGGTATGGAGAAATGAGAGAGAGGTGGAGGAGAGGGGTATAGAGAAATGAGAGAGGTGGAGGAGAGAGGTGGAGGAGAGGGGTATGGAGAAATGAGAGAGAGGTGGAGGAGAGGGGTATAGAGAATGAGAGAGGTGGAGGAGAGAGGTGGAGGAGAGGGGTATGGAGAAATGAGAGAGGTGGAGGAGAGGGGTATAGAGAAATGAGAGAGAGGGGGAGAGAGGTGGAGGAGAGGGGTATGGAGAAATGAGAGAGGTGGAGGAGAGGGGTATGGAGAAATGAGAGAGAGGGGGAGAGAGGTGGAGGAGAGGGGTATGGAGAAATGAGAGAGGTGGAGGAGAGGGGTATAGAGAAATGAGAGAGAGGGGGAGAGAGGTGGAGGAGAGGGGTATGGAGAAATGAGAGAGGTGGAGGAGAGAGGTGGAGGAGAGGGGTATGGAGAAATGAGAGAGAGAGAGGGGGAGAGAGGTGGAGGAGAGGGGTATGGAGAAATGAGAGAGGTGGAGGAGAGGGGTATGGATAAATGAGAGAGAGGGGGAGAGAGGTGGAGGAGAGGGGTATGGAGAAATGAGAGAGGTGGAGGAGAGAGGTGGAGGAGAGGGGTATGGAGAAATGAGAGAGGGGGAGAGAGGTGGAGGAGAGGGGTATGGAGAAATGAGAGAGGTGGAGGAGAGGGGTATGGAGAAATGAGAGAGAGGGGGAGAGAGGTGGAGGAGAGGGGTATGGAGAAATGAGAGAGAGGGGGAGAGAGGTGGAGGAGAGGGGTATGGAGAAAGGGGGGTGGATGATGTATAGGTCTACATCTATCCTCCACAAGCTGGTGAACACAGCACTAAGAGTGTGTAAAGCTGTGGCTTTTCTGATCAGTTTTTATGAGGCGGTGTGTTCCATTGCTCAGCAGATGCGAGAGCTAGGGCCTAATCCCCCCACAGCCAACTGTGTACCGCATTCCTGAATCTGTTCTGTTCTAGCCTCAGACTGTGTCATGAAGTTATCTAGTGAAAATATCACCACCACCCCCTCAGTCCTTCTCAACTTCTCCCTTCTTTGATTAATGTTCCCGGCATTCTGTGTGTTTTAAGGTCACAGGATTTTAAGGATTTCCTGAAAAAGTCGTTGGATAAGAATCCGGAGAGTCGGCCAAACGCCGCACAGCTCCTGGAGGTAAGCTAGCCTCAGACACACTTTACTGTTGTATACCTCTGTCTCTGATGTATGAGGACGTTCCCCCTCTGTCCTTA
The DNA here is from genome assembly GCF_020615455.1 of Coregonus clupeaformis. Lineage (NCBI taxonomy): Eukaryota > Metazoa > Chordata > Actinopteri > Salmoniformes > Salmonidae > Coregonus > Coregonus clupeaformis. Next base: position 29,420,279 of record NC_059204.1, on the reverse strand, counting down.
TCTCACTAGTCACAGGTCCACCATCTTAACCTCCCAAAACATCAGCTGTTTCAGACACGAGGAATGGTGACTTGATACGATAGGCAAATGAGCAGTACCATACAGAGGGCATTGGGGAGAGGGTGCGAGAGGGAGAGGGAGAACGTGAAAGAGACGAAGCGTCTATTAAAATGCATGAGCCACAGCTTCCTGTTTGGGTTCCACAGCAGAGGGGAATGTCAGCAACTTGCATTCCTGTTTCCAACGAATGTCGCTTTGGGATTTCTCCGTATTCTCTCCACCCTTGCCAATTACAGAGGCCCAAAGCCTGCTGGAAGTTTACAGAGGGAGATGGGAGTGGTCGTGTTCAGTGCCATACGGAAGGTTTTGATCGCTATCATACTTATGTTCCTAGCCCAGTTAGATAGCATTGATGGCAATAAGGCTCATTGAACAGCATTCATCAGCACCATCTGTGACTCATGACATACATCAGGGATCATCAACTAGATTCAGTCGCTGGACAATATTTTTTTTATTTTTTCACATGTATCTATCTATTATGCGTGGTAATAATTTGGAACAGATTCGCCTCTAGGTGGTGAGGATAGGCAACAACATATCTGCCACGCTAACCCTCAACACGGGGGGGCCTCAGGGGTGCGTGCGTAGTCCTCTCCTGTACTCCCTGTTCAACCACGACTGTGTGGCCGCACACGACTCCAACATAATTGAATTTGCTGACGACACGACGGTGGCAGGCCTGAACCCCGATGACGATGAGACAGCCTATAGTTTATCAGGGAAACATCACAATAGTGTTCGATTTGGCTGCTGGGGGGCAAGGAGACCCATAGCTTCGCTCAAACCATTGACAACTACGTGCCGTTTTGAAGGGATTGTAAATTAATGTTATAACTATTTGGTTTTAATATCATCCCCTCTTGAAGAGCATAGTCAGAATGACACATTTCAAATGATTCCACATGTAGCTCCATCATCAGTTTTATACAGCAATCAGTAAACCTCAATTTAGCATGTATTTTCGTATACATGTGAGGGCAGCCAGATCCATTTGGCATGTAGCTAGCTTGCTAATGCAAACAACGTGTCATTTAGCTTGCTTCATCAGGGATTAGGCTTTTGGAAAGGGCTCGACGTCGTCTGCTGAAGTTGTCAGTCGGACTTCTGTCATCACTACTATAGATGGCAAGCAAATCAAACAACATTTGGATACAGTCATCTAGTTTATCCCCTGTTAACTAGCCATGTTGAAGTAATCCACATAACGATTCACATTTGCTGTTGCTGAAGGATTATTTTCCTGCTGTAGCAAACTGGCTCAAATTGAATATCCTACATCTGTAACAGTAACATTACATGGGCAAATGCATCCTTCTGCTGCTTAATTCCCCTACTGTCACGTATCTGAAATTACATGATCAATTGATGTTTACCGATCATTAAAATCATGCAGTTACTTGCTGTAGGCCTATAACGCTGATGGAGCTGCTGTTTTGCGTGGAATGATCGAAAATGTGTAGTTCTGACTATGCTCTTCAAGAGCTGATGATATTACAACTAAATAATTCAAATGTATTTAACAATCCCTTGAAAACGGCACGCAGTTGTCAGTGGTTTTAGCGGAGCTGCGGGTCTCCTTGCCACCCAGCAGGAAAATCGAACGCTCTGCACCTAAAAGATTTGGCATGGGCCCTCAGATCCTCAAAAAGTTATACAGCTGCACCATTGAGTGCATCTTGACAGGCTACATCACAACTTGGTATGGCTATAAGGGGAATGCACCAATTTGTATGTCGCTCTGGATAAGAGCGTCTGCTAAATGACGTAAATGTAATGTAAATGTATGGCAACAGCTTGGCATCAGACAGTAAGAAGCTACAGAGGGTAGTGCGTACGGCCCAGTACATCACTTGGGCTGAGCTCCCTGCCATACAGGACCTCTATACCAGGCAGTGTCAGAGGAAGTTCCTAAAAATTCTGACTCCAGCCATCCAAGTCATAAACTGTTTTTCTCTGCTACCGCACGGCAAGTGGTACCGGAGCACAAAGTCTGGGACCAAAAGGCTCCTGAACAGCTTCTACCCCCAAGCCATAAGACTGCTGGACAGTTAATCAAATGGCTACCCTGACTACTTTCCTTGACCCCCTCTTTATTTGCACTGACTCTCTTGCACCGGCTCTATGCACACTCACTGGACTCTACCCACACACTCACATATACTTCACTGATTCTCCTACTCCGAGGTGCTGGGGCTGTGGTGTGATGGGTTGAATCAACAGAATTACCACCATTATACTACCACACCCTGCCAGAAAATGACTTTTCAGCTCAGCAGAAACAAAGCTTGTGGTTTTTATAACAGTTATAGAGGGGTAGCTTTAACCGTGTACCCAGGAAGTGATGATGTGTTGTTTTAGAATCATTTCTGTTGGACTTCCAGTGAGGAAGTCCATAAGTCTTAGTGATGTTTTAAAATGCTTCTCACTGTCTTACTTGATACCCTAGTACAGCACTTTGCCTGGTGGTTGTTCTCCTGTCGCCTGTGTGATAGCTGGCACTCTGCTCTCCCCTGACTCATTGCTGACTTGATTAATTTTCTGTCATTGGAGAAGTTAAAAGCTATTGCTAATGCTACAAGAGACTCAGGCAGCCCAGTGTGTCCCAGTGTGTCCCAGTGTGTCCCTTTCCTCTCACATGCCTACCTGCGCCAGCTGGGCCAATTAAATTACCCATGGTGCAAATCACCTGAATAATGGATGACTTGCTCTTATATCTTCGCTGCACTTACCTTCTCACAGCCTTGTTTGTGGCTGTCAAATTATCCCCTCTTAAGCCGGCTCATATTTGTTCACTCTAAGTAAATAATTATTCAATTTTTAGCTCCGTCCAATCTAGGAACTTACTATAAGCACATGAGGATTTCGGGTAATAAACACTTCAATGTTTCATCAGGGTGAGCTCATACCCTGGTCTCTGGTATTCTTGCTAACCGCCATGGGTCGATGTAGGTGGCACATTAAGTTTCTCCTTTCAGTCCCTTTTTCCTGTTTGCTTTCTATGCCCCTGGTCACTGCTCTATGTTCTAGGGTTGTAACTTGGTTGTCCTGACTCCCCCAGCACCCCTTTGTCTGCTCGGTGAAGACCAACAGACCCCTGCGAGAGCTGGTTGCCGAGGCGAAGGCTGAAGTCATGGAGGAAATGGAGGACAATAGAGAGGATGGAGAGGAGGATGACACCGCTGAGCTCACAGTCCCAGTGGTAAGACTTTTACTGCTAACTCTCTACTGTCTTTTATTTTATTTTGTATTTAACTAGGCAAGTCAGTTAAGAACCAATTCTTATTTACAATGACGGCCTACACCGGCCAAACCCGGACGACGCTGGGCCAATTGTGCGCCGCCCCATGGGACTCCCAATCACGGCCGGTTGTGATACAGCCTGGAGTCGAACCAGGGACTGTAGTCACGCCTCTAGCACTGAGATGCAGTGCCTTAGACCGCTGTGCCACTCCTCTTCCTCTGGTACTGTGTGTGTATGTATGTACGTGTATACAGTACCAGTCAAACGTTTGGACACACCTACTCATTCAAGGGTTTTTCTTTATTTTTACTATTTTCTAAATTGTAGAATAATAGTGAAGACATCAAAACTAGGAAATAACACATATGTAATCATGTAGTAACCAAAAAAGTGTTAAACAAATCAAAATATATTTTATATTCTTCAAATAACCAACCTTTGCCTTGATGACAGCTTTGTACATTCTTGGCATTCTCTCAACAAGCTTCACCTGGAATGCTTTTCCAACAGTCTTGAAGGAGTTCCCACATATGCTGAGCACTTGTTGGCTGCTTTTCCTTCACTCTGCGGTCCGACTCATCCCAAACCATCTCAATTGGGTTGAGGTCGGGGGATTGTGGAGGCCAGGTCATCTGATGCAGCACTCCATCACTCTTGGTCAAATAGCCCTTACACAGCCTGGAGGTGTGTTGGGTCATTGCCCTGCTGAAAAACAAATGATAGTCCCACTAAGCCCAAACCAGATGGTATGGCGTATCGCTGCAGAATGCTGTGGTAGCCATGCTGGTTAAGTGTGCCTTGAATTCTAAATAAATCACAGACAGCAAAGCACCCCCACACCATAACACCTCCTCCTCCATGCTTTACGGTGAGAAATACACATGCGGAGATCATCCGTTCACCCACACTGCGTCTCACAAAGACATGGCGGTTTGAACCAAAAATCTCTAATTTGGACTCCAGACCAAAGGACACAATTCCACAGGTCTTAATGTCCATTGCTCGTGTTTCTTGGCCCAAGCAAGTCTCTTCTTCTAATTGCTGTCTTTTAGTAGTGGTTTCCTTTGCAGCAATTCGACCATGAAGGCCTGATTCACACAGTCTCCTCTGAACAGTTTTGTATTTGTATATATTAGGGATCCCCATTAGCTGCTGCCAAGGCAGCAGCTACTCTTCCTGTGGTCCAAACATATTAAAGCACTTACATTACATATAAAACAAAATATAAAACGTACATCATATGACATTATTACACCACTACCTATCTACAATACAAAATGTTTAATACCACCATACAACAATATCACAATGTGTGCGTATGCATGTGTCTATATCCTTGTGTGTTGATGTTGAGATGTGTCTGTTACTTGAACTCCGTGAAGCATTTATTTGGGCTGCAATTTCTGAGGCTGATAACTCTAATGAACTTATCCTCTGCAGCAGAGGTAACTTTGGGTCTTCCATTCCTGTGGCGGTCCTCATGAGAGCCAGTTTCATCATAGTGCTTGATGGTTTTTGCGACTGCACTTGAAGAAACTTTCAAGGTTCTTGAAATGTTCCATATTGACTGAACTTCATGTCTTATAGTAATGATAGACTGTTGTTTCTCTTTGCTTATTTGAGCTGTTCTTGCCATAATATGGACTTGGTATTTTACCAAATAGGGCTATCTTCTGTATACCCCCCTACCTTGTCATAACACAACTGATTTGGCTCAAACGCTTTAAGAAATTCCACAAATTAATATATATACAGTGGGGAGAACAAGTATTTGATACACTGCCGATTTTGCAAGTTTTCCTACTTACAAAGCATGTAGAGGTCTGTAATTTTTATCATAGGTACACTTGTATGATTAAGTAATTAATTTGCATTTTATTGCATGACATAAGTATTTGATACATCAGAAAAGCATAACTTAATATTTGGTACAGAAACCTTTGTTTGCAATTACAGAGATCATACGTTTCCTGTAGGTCTTGACCAGGTTTGCACACACTGCAGCAGGGATTTTGGCCCACTCCTCCATACAGACCTTCTCCAGATCCTTCAGGTTTCGGGGCTGTCGCTGGGCAATACGGACTTTCAGCTCCCTCCAAAGATTTTCTATTGGGTTCAGGTCTGGAGACTGGCTAGTCTACTCCAGGACCTTGAGATGCTTCTTACGGAGCCACTCCTTAGTTGCCCTGGCTGTGTGTTTCGGGTCGTTGTCATGCTGGAAGACCCAGCCACGACCCATCTTCAATGCTCTTTCTGAGGGAAGATCTCTCGATACATGGCCCCATCCATCCTTCCCTCAATACGGTGCAGTCGTCCTGTCCCCTTTGCAGAAAAGCATCCCCAAAGAATGATGTTTCCACCTCCATGCTTCACGGTTGGGATGGTGTTCTTGGGGTTGTACTCATCCTTCTTCCTCCAAACACGGCGAGTGGAGTTTAGACCAAAAAGCTCTGTTTTTGTCTCATCAGACCACATGACCTTCTCCCATTCCTCCTCTGGATCATCCAGATGGTCATTGGCAAACTTCAGACGGGCCTGGACATGCGCTGGCTTGAGCAGGGGGACCTTGCGTGCGCTGCAGGATTTGAATCCATGACGGCGTGGTGTGTTACTGATGGTTTTCTTTGAGACTGTGGTCCCAGCACTCTTCAGGTCATTGACCAGGTCCTGCCGTGTAGTTCTGGGCTGATCCCTCACCTTCCTCATGATCATTGATGCCCCACGAGGTGAGATCTTGCATGGAGCCCCAGACCGAGGGTGATTGACCGTCATCTTGAACTTCTTCCATTTTCTAATAATTGCGCCAACAGTTGTTGCCTTCTCATCAAGCTGCTTGCCTATTGTCCTGTAGCCCATCCCAGCCTTGTGCAGGTCTACAATTTTATTCCTGATGTCCTTACACAGCTCTCTGGTCTTGGCCATTTGTGGAGAGGTTGGAGTCTGTTTGATTGAGTGTGTGGACAGGTGTCTTTTATACAGGTAACGAGTTCAAACAGGTGCAGTTAATACAGGTAATGAGTGGAGAACAGGAGGGCTTTTTAAAGAAAAACTAACAGGTCTGTGAGAACCGGAATTCTTACTGGTTGGTAGGTGATCAAATACTTATGTCATGCAATAAAATGCAAATTAATTATTTAAAAATCATACAATGTGATTTTCTGGATTTTTGTTTTAGATTTCGTCTCTCACAGTTGAAGTGTACCTATGATAAAAATTAGACCTCTACATGCTTTGTAAGTAGGAAAACCTGCAAAATCGGCAGTGTATCAAATACTTGTTCTCCCCACTGTGTGTGTGTATATATATATATATATATATATATATATATATATATACACACACACACACACTCTACCGGTCAAAAGTTTTAGAACACCTACTCATTCAAGGGTTTTTCTTAATTTTTACTATTTTCTACATTGTAGAATAATAGTGAAGACATCAAAACGATGAAATAACACATGGAATCATGTAGTAACCAAAAAAGTGTAAAACTATTTTTTTTTTTATTGTATTTGAGATTCTTCAAATAGCCACCCCTTGCCTTGATGACAGCTTTGCACACTCTTGGCATTCTCTCAACCAGCTTCATGAGGTAGTCACCTGGAATGCATTTCAATTAACAGGTGTGCCTTTAAAGTTGATTTGTGGATTTTTTTACCTACTTAATGCATTTGAGCCAATCAGTTGTGTTGTGACAAGGTGGGGGTGGGGGATGGGGGGGTGTACAGAAAATAGCCCTATTTTGTAAAAGACCAAGTCCATATTATGGCAAGAACAGCTCAAATAAGCAAAGAGAAACGACAGTCCATCATTACTTTAAGACACGAAGGTCAGTCAATACGGAACATTTCAAGAACTTTGAAAGTTTCTTCAAGTGCAGTCCAAAAACCTTAAAGAGCTATGATGAAACTGGCTCTCATGAGGACCGCCACAGGAATGGAGGACCCAGAGTCACCTCTGCTGCAGAGGATAAGTTCATTAGAGTTAGCAGCCTCAGAAATTGCAGCCCAAATAAATGCTTCACAGAGTTCAAGTAACAGACACATCTCAACATCAAATGTTCAGAGGAGACTGTGTGAATCCGGCCTTCATGGTCGAATTCCTGCAAAGAAACCACTACTAAAGGACACCAATAAAAGGAGACTTGCTTGCGCCAAGAAACACGAGCAATGGACATTAGACAGGTGGAAATGTGTCCTTTGGTCTGGAGTCCAAATTTTAGATTTTTGGTTCCAACCGCTGTGTCTTTGTGAGACGCGGTGTGGGTGAATGGATGATCTCCGCATGTGTATTTCCCACTGTAAAGCATGGAGGAGGAGGTGTTATGGTGTGAGGGTGCTTTGCTGGTGACACTGTCTGTGATTTATTTAGAATTCAAGGCACACTTAACCAGCATGGCTGCCACAGCATTCTGTAGCAATACGCCATCCCATCTGGTTTGGGCTTAGTGGGACTATCATTTGTTTTTCAACAGAACAATGACCCAACACACCTCCAGGCTGTGTAAGGGCTATTTTACCAAGAAGGAAAGTGATGGAGTACTGCATCAGATGACCTGGCCTCCACAATCCCCCGACCTCAACCAATTTGAGATGGTTTGGGATGAGTCGGACCGCAGTGAAGTAAAAGCAGCCAACAAGTGCTCAGCATATGTGGGAACTCCTTCAAGACTGTTGGAAAAGCATTCCAGGTGAAGCTGGTTGAGAGAATGCCAAGAGTGTACAAAGCTGTCATCAAAGCAAAGGGTGACTATTTGAAGAATCTCAAATATAAAATATATTTTGATTTGTTTAACACATTTTTTGGTTACTACATGATTCCATATGTGTTATTTAATAGTTTTGATGTCTTCACTATTATTCTATAATGTAAAAATAAAGAAAAACGAGAAATGAGTAGGTGTGTCCAAACCTTTTCACTGGGACTTTATGTCTTTAGAATGCACTTTCATGTCCATTCAAAGCAATTGTTTCCTAAAATCCTTGTTTCATGCTAGCCTTATACAATAGATCTCAAAGTAGTTTGGATTATTCAACCAAGAATGAGTCTCATTACCAATCATAATGGGAGTGAAATGAAAGGATGGCATGTGTAGCAATGTGTCATTTTAATGTCTATGTACAATTATAGCTGTATAGAATTACAGTACATCAACTGTTGGCAGTTTCTATGTATGGTGACTTTTCTTTTGATAGTTTCTGCTAGCACGCCCCCAAACCCCAGAATCTGCAGCTTCCTGTGCACCAGCGTGTGTGGTCTAGCGTCTGACTGAGCAGGGAAGGTGGTCAGAACAGCACTCACTAAAGTGTGGGGGTGTGTCTGTGGTGTTATGAGTACAAACACTGAGATGGGGCGGAGGACCCACACGCACATACATACACACACACACACTGAGATGATAGAACACAAACACACACAAACTCAAGCACATTCTGCATACGCTGATAGTCGCACACTGCCGCGGCGACCTTGAACCCCCCCATATCCCCCCCCCCTCCCAAAACTGCCGCTATGTCCATGATGAGGACTCTATGTATGGTCTTTCTATTATTCAAACACTAAAAGGCAGTTTCTTACACAAAGATTGTTTTGGCTACTCTTAGCTCCTCCGTATATCAGCTGTCTGTCTTGTCTTCTAGCCTTATCGCTGCTGCTGACACAGCCAGAGATCAGCACACAGTCCAAATTGCTTTCACCTCACAAACAGAAACCCCCTGCCCCAGAGGGAAACGAAAGGCCTGAGAGTGCACCTTTCAGGAAACCTTAATCCTCCTTCACATACACACACGCATGCACACACACTGGCAGGAACCCACAGCATGTGTATTAGCGGTAAACAGCCATCTCAGGGTCTGGGGCCTCATTTATCAAAGGTGCGTGCACACAATAAATACTCTAAATCTTGCGTGCGCCAGTTTTCCTGCAAAGGTTGGTATTTATACATTTTGAACTCGATGGGAAAGTGTGTATCTCCACACACATTCTCAGACCATGCGCATGCGCAACTCCTAGTGGTTGATCAACTGTATTGCAAGCAAATATTGTTATTTTGGCAGAAAGGGAGGTGTTTGACGCACAGGAATTATAATAATGGTAGGCTAATAACATTTAAAACGTCTAGGCCTAATGATAAAATAGATGCATTTTCTGTTGGTTAGAAGATCACATACCCAGTTTGCATAGCATCATGTCGCGTAATATATTCTACTTTTATTTAATAGGCCTAAATCCTAATCATATTGCAGGGTATGTCTCTCCTTTTCTGACATGACTGGTTTATTCCCGCTACACAACAACTATTAGGCTACCATTTATCCATCACTCATTCAATAGCTAACCATGCTCGAAAGTAGACTGGTAGCCTATGACAGTATGGGTAGTCTACAGTATTGCTTTGTGATAGGAGCGCGGCATAATAGCCTATTTAATCTGAGCCTATACCAAGGCAGGAGATAGCTTGATAAATCACAATAATTTGTTGCACACGCAAATCCTAGAATCTCCACATACGCCAGAATTTAGTAAGAAATGTACGCACGGTTGATAAATGACCCCTCCTGGAGAGCTGCCAGCCAGTTCTTTCTGGTATTAATAGCTGTAGATCATTTCTCCAGTTGTGTTAAGAGGAGCCATTCGAAAGGCTGGCCGCAGTCGTAAAGATGGCTGATGACATTGTTTGCTTAACGCTCCAAGACAGCTCTCTGCACGTGAACCACGGGACATCAACAGGATCTGCACCTCTGTAATTATTACTGTGTGTTATTACGGAGTACATACTTATCTCAGGTTCTCAGAGCAGAGCAAAGGTGGGACGTGATGTAGGTAGGAGTTTAAACAGGAATAACTGCATTCCTCCAGACAGTACCACTAAAGGTCAACACCAGCTTTCTACTGCAATATGAAGCGAAGAGACTTTAAGACCATTAGGCATTAAGGCTGCGTCCATTTCATTTGGCTCATATTAGAGCGATCACTTTCAACATTGGCACTGAAGGTGCTGCTGACAGCCTTGCATAACAATGAATTTCTTCTCCTTTCCTCTCTTCTCCCCAGTCTCCAGGCAAGGACCCGACTCAGACCAGTCTAGAAGGGGACCAACCCACAGACACACCCTCCAAAGCCCCTGTGGTGGACGAGGCCAAACCCCCCCTAAGACCGCCCCACAAGGTCGGTGACCAGCTGATGGACCGACAGCTCCCCGACGATGGCATCAGCATCGTGGACTCAGACATGCCCGAGAGCGAGACCTCTGGCAAGACCGCCTCCGACTCGGGCATCGAGGATGGGAAGAGCACCCCCACCTCAGACGAGGGCAAGCCCGTGGACACCCCCGAGACCGAGAACCCACCCCTGCTGGCACAGCCCAAGGTGGGAGAGGTACCAGAGATACCCCAAAGCCAGGAGGAGGGCAGCAGCAGCACCACCACCCCAGACACCACACCTCTGATCGGGCTGAAAGGGAGCTTGAGGGGGGGGCCTCCGGAGAGGGCCTCTATAGGGGCCGACATGGAGAACCTGATGCCCCACCACAATGGCAATGACAGAATTTCCAAGAGGTACTCTGACGCGGGAAGCATGTCTACCTCTGAGAGCATGGACATCAGCCTCAACCTGTCAGGAGACATGTCAGTCAACAAGGATGATGGATCCCTCTCCTCCAGGGTGGTGAGTAACCCCATGTCTAATGTCACAATTCCATTCAAAGATTTATCCAAGTCTTTTACCAAAAACTCTCAGACTTTTAAACTTTTGTATGATTATTTCCACCTCCATGGCCAGGCTCCAGTAGCTTACTGAGCCGTGGCCTTGGCATACCTGCTCTGACTTGGGGCGAGACCCCTGGGACTTTCCTGGGCGGCATTTTACATAACAATGGCTACCTGTGGACATTGTTAACACCTTCTCACAAAGCAACTGTTTTGTGTAGAATTGCAGGAAATTAGCTGTGCCAATTTTGCTCTGCGCCCCATTTTGCTCTGTGCTTCATGGCAAAATGAGGAGAATTGCAGCAAACTTGCAGATGGGCAACCCCATGCTTCAGCCCCATGCTTCAGCCCCATGCTTCAGCCCCATGCTTCAGCCTATTTATTTAAAGCCGCTATGCGGCATCAGTTGGTCTACAGGTTATTATGCTTTTAAAGGGGAATTTTATATTTCAGATGGTGTCAACATAATTTACTTTTCATTCATTTTAAAGTAGAATGTCCTTTCCAGAAGTAACCAGAAGTGACCTTTCCATAGTCATTCTACAAAACAATCTCACCAGGGTGCCCTGACCAAATAGAAATGTGTGTTATATATCTGTAATTCTCATTGAAAGCAAGTCTAAGAAACGATTTCTATGCTTCCCATTCTTAAGTTTCGTTTTTGCGTCTTTTACTTTCGGTTTTGTACAGCAGCTGAAAACAATATTTTTGGTTATGGAAAATATATTTCACAACGGTTTACATGGTACAATGATTCTCTACACTATACTTGCTTGTTTTGTCACATAAACTGAAATTAAGCAAACTATTAGAATTTTAGCAACCAGGAAATGGCGGAGTGATTTCTGCATAGTGCATCTTTAAAGCGGCAATCAGCGATTTGAAACAATAACAAAGCATACTGCCTGCCCTGTTTCGGTAAATAGCTGAGGGATGGGGCTCATAGACAGAGCTATGGATGCAAGGACTGATCATCCATGATATAAAAGTTATAGGTTTAACCATGTTTTGAGGCTACAGTGTTTGTTTGCATTTACTTTCTTTATAAAAGCTTATATTTTGGGTTCTGATGGGGTAGGACAGTTGAACTAAGCTCATGAGGCATTTATACGTTATATTCTTCAAGAATCAGTGGGTACATATAATTCATTTATAAGTCCAAAAATGGATGTAGCAACTGCAGATTGCCCCTTTAAACTATCCATAACCTGCCATTTTGGATCTTGTCAATCAGTCGAACTCCACCGACTACAAGCTGATATTTTTAAGTTTTCTGAAAAAAAGCTGAATTTCTAGAAAAATAGTATCTGAGATGGAATCAGACTACTGTTCTCTGGGAAATGGACACATCCATCCTTTAATGCCAAATCTGTTTGAACTAATGCGACTCCATTTTCCTTTCATTATGACCAATGCTTTATTCAGCATTCAGAATTGTGGACGTTGTTTCAATACGGCCATTGTTGCCGGGGGAGCTTCTGGTTGTTTATGGACTGACCATCACTGGAGTTCTATTCATTGTTGGACTTGTGTTCTGTTTGAGATGTATTTTTTCCAGAGCAGTTTATTTGCCACTCGGCTAGATGAATGGGATTTTTGTGTTAGGCCCAGAAACCGTAAGTGTGAGGGTGTGTACAGGAGAGATGGGTAGGGCAGGGGGACCAGGGGTTTATGAATGGAGATGTATGAGAGAACCCAGATCACAGGGAGGGAGGCTAGAGCCAAAATGAGGGGCCCCAGCTGATCTGCTGCTGCAGTACAGACCCCTGGGCCCTCTGAGCATATTGGATGTGTGCTCACTTGTTCACATACATGCGCACAGTGTGTACACACACACACACACACACACACACAGATGTGTCATCGCACACAGTGTCTCTGTCAAAGGTTTAGAAGAATGGCTACAGCATGTTTACTTCTCTGGTGAGAGACGTAGAGAGAACAGAGTTTGTTTAGCTGGCCCTACACACTTTCACTTTTCATTTTACATTTTTTGTCATTTAGCAGACGCTCTTATCCAGAGCTACTTACAGTTAGTGAGTGCATACATTTTTCATACTGGCCCCCCGTGGGAATCGAACCCACAACCCTGGCGTTGCAAGCGCCATGCTCTACCAACTGAGCTACAGGATTATTATTATTATTTCCACTAAGAACTTTGAAAGGGCCCTTTAATGTAGCCTTGTGTCACCCAGGGTCGTGCTACTCTTCCTGGGCAGAGACAGGAGTGGGTCTGGCCCAGTGACCCAGTAAGAACCAGTGTGTGGAGCCTGTCTCTCACTGTACTGGGGGTTGATAGAGCTCTGTCAGAGAGAATCTCACTTCCTGCTTGGCTCCCCCTCCCTGTGCAGCAGAGCAGCGTGATTAAAGAGGAACCTGCCCAGCAGGATCACAGTCTTACACAAGTACTGCTCTTTCCTGTCAACTGGCAGGAACTGGTACAGTGTTCTCCATACAACCCCCTTCTCCTTTAAAGAAACTAGTGTGTTGTCCTCATGTATCATTGATAAGAAACAAAACATGAAGCAGACTTTATTTCCTGATTTTAAAAACAATCCTAACGGTTTAAACAACACTGCTGCAGTCAGTCACCCAATTGTGATACTGTATTTTTACACTAAACACACACTGTGCCCCACCCTATAGTGCCCTCTTAATCTCTCTCCCTCACTCACTCACTCACTCTATTATATTCAAGGGGCTGTATTGCCATGGGAAACATGTGTTAACATTGCCAAGCAAGGGAAATGGATAAACAAAAGTGAAATAAACAAAAAGTGAACAGTAAATATTACTCACACACGTTCCAAAAGAATAGACACATTTCAAATGTCATTATGTCTATATACAGTGTTGTAACGATGTGCAAATAGTTAAAGTACTCTCTCTCTCTCGACCCCCCATCCCCCCAGGACTCTCGCTTCTCCAATAAGACATTGAAGCGCACCAGGAAGTTTGTCATCGACGGCGTACAGGTCAGTGTGACCACGTCCAAGATCATCAGCGACGATGAGAAGAAAGATGAAGAGATGAGGTTTCTCAGGCAAGTCTCACTGCTTCCTGGAAAAGCCTTTATTGTTTTCTCGCTGAATCAAGTTCAGGAAAAAGGGCCGGGTCTAGCCCGTCTCTCTGTATAAAACAGGATCTCTGGTACACTGAGAGTTGAGTGCCTGGGCCGTGTTCGGATGTCACTAATGTCAAGACTATTTGGGGCATCCTAGTTTGATCTTTTCCCTTTTGAGATCAGTGCACAAATACACAAGAGGAGCTTTGTAAAAGCAGCAAGCGGCTAAACTTCATCTGAAAAGAATGATGGAAAGCTGGAAAATGAGAAATGTCCATAGATGAGACAATGGCCACATTTAGATCAGTGTGAGTCATGTGTGAACAACATGGCATGGAACATACTATATTCCTTAGTGATAAGGAAGGATTGTGATAAGTTCCAAACAGTGATAAGATATTTAGTTTACCAGTAAACACAATGTATACCAGTCACTGGTTTTATTTGGGACAAATATTTCACTATTTTGTATTACTATTATGACTCCCTAAATCCCCCCCAGTCGACGACAAATAGTTCATCTAGAAATTTAAGGGTTTACAATCAAGAGTCCAGTGTTCTGAACAGTCATTTACCCTGACACACTGCATGGTTTGAAGAACTGGAGCCAGTAGCCTAGTGTTCTCAACCCCATCTAGTGGTGATAATGTGACACCACACCCTGTGTTGGTTCATCAGTTCAGTCTATGGTTCAGACACTGTGTCAGACTAGTGATGACTCACACTTACTATCTGGTAGTCAGATTCCTCTCATCTGTAAGCTCTCTGTGTGTTGTCATCGTGATGGAGGGAGCAATGCTCTCTGTGTTGTCATCGTGATGGAGGGAGCAATGCTCTCTGTGTTGTCATCGTGATGGAGGGAGCAATGCTCTCTGTGTTGTCATCGTGATGGAGGGAGCAATGTTCTGTGTGTTGTCATCGTGAAGGAGGGAGCAATGTTCTCTGTGTTGTCATCGTGATGGAGGGAGCAATGCTCTCTGTGTGTTGTCATCGTGATGGAGGGAGCAATGCTCTCTGTGTTATCATCGTGATGGAGGGAGTAATGCTATCCCCTGAACTCTCCTCTCCTCTTATCTCATGGAGAGAATATATTCCCCATTCTGTCTTGTCATATGAAAGAGGCTGTTGTGTCGTGGTGCTTCTAACTCCAAGTCTTTTTAGGTAACTGTCAAAGTATGTGAAGTTCAAGACCTATGACAGTAAGAATATTATAACTTATATTTGAACTGTTTGTGTGTGTGTATGTGTCTCGTGTGTGTGCAGGCGTCAGGAGCTGCGGGACCTGCGTCTGCTGCAGAAGGAGGAGCACCGTGCTCAGGCGTTACTCAACACCAAGCTGGACGCTCAGAAAGAGCAAATGCAGCGACGCTTCGACCATGAGATGAACGTAGGTCTACACTCTCACACACACACACACACACACACACACACATACATACGGACACACATACATACGGATGCACACACACACACACACACGGACGCACACACACGCACACACACACGGACGCACACACACACACACACGGACACACACATATGGACGCACACACACACGGACACACGCACACACACACGATTTGCCCACCCACCCCTCATTTAGTGTTTGGGCTGATAGAGACCTTTAGCACACACCATGGTCTTCCTTTATCTACCACCACGAATGGAAGAAATACCAGATGTCCTCCTTCCTCCATCCATACCAACACTTACTCTGTTTATTGAAGGAGGGACTCCCTGAGTTCACACTAACACCCACACACTCCTGTCACATCAACCTGTCCCTCTGTCATGTCACATCAACCTCCCTCTGTCATGTCATATCAACCTCCCTCTGTCATGTCATATCAGACTCCCTCTGTCATGTCATATCAGTCTCCCTCTGTCATGTCATATCAGTCTCCCTCTGTCATGTCATATCAACCTCCCTCTGTCATGTCATATCAACCTCCCTCTGTCATGTCATATCAACCTCCCTCTGTCATGTCATATCAGTCTCCCTCTGTCATGTCATATCAGTCTCCCTCTGTCATGTCATATCAGTCTCCCTCTGTCATGTCGACCTCCCGTTGGAGCTGTCTGAGGGAATCCTTTTTCTACATCCCTTCCCCTCGTCAAGAGAAATATGTCGAAGAAAACCTCCCACATGTCATGTCTGTCAATGAACAAATAAGTAACATAAAAATCTGTCAATGAACCCTTGAGCAAGGCACTTAACCCTAATTGCTCCAGGGTCGCCGTTGATAATGGCAGACCCTGGTGGGGGGGTTGGGATATGCAAAAAACACATTTCCAATTTACACATGCATGTAATATACACATGAAATAGGACGAATATAAGCACCCACCAAATAATAATAATAATTATTATTATTAAATAGGGGATATTATCTCTGATACCCTTTTTTGACATTTTCCAAATTATATACAAAGAAAAATTACATTCTACTTTTTCCACAGTAACCTCTCCTTCCCTCTCAAACTCCTTCCAGCCCATCTGGATGACCAGGATCATGGCTACTTATGATATAAAGATGGGTTTATTTCATGGTGAACATGTTTAATTCCTTCTCTGCTCCTCCCAGGTGAAGAAGAAGAACTATGACACGGAGCTGGAGAGCCTGGAGAAAAACCAGAAGCAGACCATCGAGAAAATGGAGACGGACCACGCTGTGAGGCTCAGGGATGAGACCAAACGCATCCGCTCCGAACAGGACCACGACTACACCAAGTTCCAGGAGCAGATGAAGCACAAGAAGAAGAGGTGAGGAGGAGGGGGGAGGGAGGGAGGGAGGGAGAGGGAGGGAGGGAGAGGGAGGGAGGGTGAGGGAGAGAGGGTGAGGAGGGGTGGGGGGGAGGGAGGGTGAGAGGGAGGGTGGGGAGGGAGAGAGGGTGAGGGAGAGAGGGTAGGGGGTGGGAGAGGGTAGGGAGTGGGGAGAGGGTGAGGGGAGGGGGAGGAGTGAGGGAGGTGGGTGAGGGAGAAAGGGTGGGTGAGGAGGGGGGGGAGGGGAGAGGGGAGGGAGGGAGGGTGAGAGGGGGAGGGAGGGAGGGTGGGAGGGGGAGAGAGAGGGTGAGGGAGGGAGGGAGGGTGAGGGAGAGAGGGGGGGTGGGGGGAGGGAGGGGTAGGGGGGTGGGTGAGGGAGTGGGAGAGGGTGAGGGAGGGGGGAGGGTGGGAGAGGGTGAGGGAGGGGGGAGGGAGTGAGGGAGGGAGGGGAGAGGGGGAGGGAGGGTGAGAGAGGAGGGAGGGAGGGAGGGAGAGAGAGGGTGAGGGAGGGAGGGTGAGGGGGAGAGAGAGAGGGTGAGGGGGAGAGAGGAGGGAGGGGGGAGGGAGGAGGAGGTGGGGGGAGAGAGGGAGGGGGGAGGGAGGGAGGGAGAGAGGGGGAGGGGGAGAGGGGGAATGAGTGTTTACACATTTTACTATACTTAAACCAACTAAAATTCAGAGTAGTGTGGACTTCACTTGTAAAAAGGCTATTTCTGGCGTAGGGGTTAGGGTTTGGGGAAAATAGGATTTTGAATGGGAATCAATTGTTGCTCCCCAAAAAGTAATCACAAGTATAGTAAAACGTGTGATGAGTATAGAAATGACAGAAGTATTAATATTAAGTCCATGGATTTTACAATCATCTTTACAGGTGAAGAATGAGGTTGAGAAGCTCCCCAGAAAGACACGGAAAGACGCCTTGAAACAGAGAATGAACAGCTTTACACAGATGAAGCAAACGGAGGTAAACAAAAGCTGTTTTCTTTCACTCTCACTGACCTCTAAATCCAGTTCAAATGCTAACGGTAGATACAAGCTATAATCGCACATTAACGTCTCATCACTTCCTGTTTCCTGTGCTTCAGGAGCAGAACTTCCTGTCAGCCCAGAAGAACCACCTGGACACAACGCTGAAGAGCATCATCTCAGAAAACAAGAGGGATATCTCAGAGACGGAGAGGCAGTGTCTCGACAAGAAACAACACCTCATCAGAGGTACAGCATCAGACACGCTTGATGTCTGGGTGCCATCAACACTTATCAGAATGACATTAGCTGCTCCTCTGAGAGGTGTCTAGTCAGAGCCCCTTCACAGGGAAGACAACTCCCTGAGATCGGTTAAAGTACACCCTTGATCTTCTGTTCAAGCCCTCTCCTCCTCAATAACTTTTAACAGATGTTTACTCATTCAGAGTGATTACACTCTCCCCTCACATAGGTCAATGTAATATCCCTCTTTCTCTTATTTCAACTGCTTTCAAAAGTCTTATCATTCACTCTCTCTACGTTTTGTCCTCAGAAAGGGAAGCTACTATCTGGGACCTAGAGGAGAAGAACCTTCATGAGAAGCACCAGTTGCTGAAACAGCAGCTCAAAGACCAGTACTTCCTCCAACGCCACCAGCTGCTCAAGAAGCATGAGAAGGTACAGTACAGTAACCCTGTCAAGAAGCATGAGAAGGTACAGTACAGTAACCCTGTCAAGAAGCATGAGAAGGTACAGTACAGTAACCCTGTCAAGAAGCATGAGAAGGTACAGTACAGTAACCCTGTCAAGAAGCATGAGAAGGTACAGTACAGTAACCCTGTCAAGAAGCATGAGAAGGTACAGTACAGTAACCCTGTCAAGAAGCATGAGAAGGTACAGTACAGTAACCCTGTCAAGAAGCATGAGAAGGTACAGTACAGTAACCCTGTCAAGAAGCATGAGAAGGTACAGTACAGTAACCCTGTCAAGAAGCATGAGAAGGTACAGTACAGTAACCCTGTCAAGAAGCATGAGAAGGTACAGTACAGTAACCCTGTCAAGAAGCATGAGAAGGTACAGTACAGTAACCCTGTCAAGAAGCATGAGAAGGTACAGTAACCCTGTCAAGAAGCATGAGAAGGTACAGTACAGTAACCCTGTCAAGAAGCATGAGAAGGTACAGTACAGTAACCCTGTCAAGAAGCATGAGAAGGTACAGTAACCCTGTACCTAAAGCCTCAAAACAAAACTCAAAACCCCTGACCTTTGCAAAATAAATGTGTGTGCGCTTATCCTCATCCGTCTCCCCAGGAACAAGAGCAGATGCAGTGCTACAACCAGCGGATGATTGAGCTGCTGAAGGCCCGGCAGCAACAGGAGAAGGGCCGCATGCCCAAGATCCAGCGCAGCGAGGGCAAGACCCGCATGGTCATGTTCAAGAAGAGCCTCCGCATCAACTCCACGGGTAGCGCCTCGGAGGACCGCGAGAAGATCAAACAGGTACCAGACAACTACAGAACGGCTGGGTGGAGAGAGGGGGAAGACTGCGGTTGGAAATGTAGGAAAAAAATCAAACTGTTGAAGTGTAGCCATAGGATGGAGTCTAGTGTAGGTTAGAGGCAAGAAGATAAAGCAGATAAAGTTGAGTAATGTGATTAAGGCACCAGGGGGCAGCAGAACCAACCAGCCAGCCTGATGAATACCAACAGGAACACACACGATACAGTACAGCTTTCCAACAAGTAAGTTCGTCAAATCTCTGCCCTGCTAGAGCTGCCCCGGTCAACTGTAAGTGCTGTTATTGTGAAGTGGTAGGCCACACAAGCGCACAGAACGGGACTGCCGAGTGCTGAAGCGCGTAGCGTTGGCTGGAGTGGTGTAAAGCTCGCCGCCATTGGACTTTGGAGCAGTGGAAACGCTTTCTCTGAAGTGATGAATCACGCTTCACCATCTGGCAGTCCAACGGACAAATCTGGGTGAAGTAGGAATAATGGTCTGGGTCTGTTTTTCACAGTTCGGGCTAGGCCCCTTAGTTCCAGTGAAGGGAAATCTTAACACTACAGCATACAATTACATTCTAGATGATTCTGTGCTTCCAACTTTGTGGCAACAGTTTGGGGAAGGCCCTTTCCCGTTTCAGCATAACAATGCCCCCGTTCACAAAGCGAGGTCCATACAGAAATGGTTTGTTGATATCGGTGTGGAAGAACTTGACTGGCCTGCACAGAGCCCTGACCTCAACCCCATCGAACATCTTTAGGATGAATTGGAACGCTGACTGCGAGTCAGGCCTAATCGCCCAACATCAGTGTCCAACCTCACTATTTGAATGGAAGCAAGTCCCTGCAGCAATGTGCCAACATCTAGTGGAAAGCCTTCCCAGAATAGTGGAGGCTGTTATAGCAGCAAAGGGGGGACCAACTCCATATTAATGCCTATGATTATGGAATGAGATGTTCGACGAGCAGCTGTCCACATACCTTTGGCCATGTAGTGTTTATCGTATTCATATCACAGAACTGTATCAGGCCTCAGTTGTGTAAACTAATCTCTCATCCCTCTGTCCTCCTCTTTCCCTCGTTGTGTGTGTGTGCACCTCCCCAGTTTGCCCAGCAGGAGGAGAAGCGTCAGAAGGCTGAGCGGCTGCACCAGCAGCAGAAGCATGAGAGCCAGATGAGGGACATGATTGGCCAGTGTGAAGGCAACATCAGGGAGCTGCAGCAGCTACAGGTGACCACACCCCCACAGTACACCTCTGTCTCTGTCTCTCTCTCTCTGTCTCTCTCTCTCTCTCTCTCTCTCTCTCTCTCTCTCTCTCTCTCTCTGTCTGTGTCTCTGTCTGTGTCTCTCTGTCTGTGTCTCTCTGTCTCTGTCTGTGTGTCTGTGTCTCTCTCTCGCTCTCTCTCTCTCTCTCTATCTCTCTCTCTCTCTCTCTCTCTCTCTCTCTCTGTCTCTCTGTCTCACTGTCTGTCTCCAATGCCTAAAGGGGGTGACATAAATATACAATAACATGTAAATCCACAAATTCAGTGGGTTTGTAAAGAAAATACATTCCACAAGTATTGCTTTAATATTATTGTGTGTGTGCATGCAGAATGAGAAGTGCCACCTGCTGATTGAGAACGAGACTCAGAGGCTCAAGTCTCTGGATGAGCAGCACAACCACCAGCTCAAGGAGTGGCGGGAGCAGCTCAAGCCCAGGAAAATGGTACAATGCCGTTATCCAATGGAATTGGTTTGGTCCCAGACAGTTAATATCGTTGACATTGAAAAGTTGTAATATGTAAGTTAATATCCAGTACTGTTGTTGCCATTGCTTTGATCTCTCTCTCTACCCATCTCCCCCTCTCTTTCCATCCCCCTCTCTTTTCCCTCCCCCTATTTCTCCCTCTTTATTTCTCCCTCCCCTTCTCTCTCTCTCCACCCTCTGTCTCTCCGCCCTCTCTCTCAGGCTCTGGAGGAAGAGCTGAACCAGAGAAAGAGGGACCAGGAGGACTTCTTTAAGATGAGTGAGGACTCCGAGTGCCTGAGCCCCAGCTCCCCAAACAAACTCACCAAGTTCCTCCCTTATTCTGAGTCCTCTACTACGTAGACTGGCATCTCTTCCCCTCTAAACACCCTCCTATCTTCCTGTCAGGACCAACCCTAACCTCTTATCCCACATTATAACCTGAAAGACCACTGCCAGATGCCTCAGCCTCACCAGAAATGCTTGACTAGGTAGTCCCCCTCCTGAACTTTTCTTTCATTTTTAAGAAATATGTATGTTTTAAGTCCTGTTTATAACATTTTATCGTTTGATTAACCCAAGTTGTCAAGGCTTGGTCATATTTTATTTGGAAGATTGTCTTTAATTCCACGTGTGTCAGGCTGCTTGATAGATAGGGTCTTCTTCATCCACGCAGTGTTTCCTTTTTAATTCTCTTTTTTTATAGTCTAAACCCATTGGTTTACTATGTGACCAATAAGCATGAGGCTAACCTATAGTTAGTCAGGAAGCTGTGGTGAGGAGAGGCATCCCATATCCCAAAGAGGGTCAGCTGGGGAACAGTGTTTCGGGTGCAATGTCGAAAATAAGGCAGAAATGGACTTCAGACAAAGCTGTGTTGGTGGGAGCCAATGAATTAGCATGTTTGTCTTCATCCAGAGTCTCTCGCATAATGAACACACCCAAATATGATAATTCAGTCTCTCTTACTCTGCCATTGTGTGGCTTGGCTCAACAGCCTTTTAGTTCAAAGCACATGCTTTCATGTCCAGAACGCAGATGAGTCATTCCACCAATAAGGTGCCTTTTTTTAGTAGTGTAATTTGTAACCAAAAATAAAAAATGATTTCACAAAATTTTAACATTCTATCCTAAAGAGCAAATGTTCAACTTAACAAAAAAAGTCAAGAGGTTAAATACAACAATAACTGTAGTAAGTACATATTAAGTGCCACATAAAGTAACAGGGTTGACGACTTCATCTTAAATCAGCCATGAATCCCCTTGTGACAGGGCGAATGGAAGCTTGTTGTGTGCAACAGGGAGGGGCCATTGAATGCAAGATTCACACCAAAAAATGAATTGTTAGAAAATGTCTAGCCTGTCTATCTATTGGTAACAGGGTTGGTGTTATTCTCGACCTGCTCAGTTTTCCACCACAAAACACAAGCAAATTGCCAAAAAGAGTAGAACCAGCTCACCTGCTTTTACACTATGATTTGAATATTAGATGTTCAATGTCTCTTTAGAAAGAAATATTTAAAAAGGAATAGTTTCACCATATTATAACGAGAGTTCAGTTCACGTAACAGGGTTGACATTAAAAAGAGGGATGTTTTATTTTATTTTTATACCCATGAATCACTAATAACATGAAATAAATTATCTTCAGAAAATAACTAGGGCTTTACAATAATGGTTAAAACCTGGAGACATTTTGGGGTTAAGTGGGTTAAAATCTTCCTAGAGGTCATATCAAAGGGATGCAAAAGGGACTCATTTCGTGGAACGACCCAGATTTATTTAGTTGCCATTTTTTACTTTTGTTTATATTACTTTAAAAAGATCAGAACAGAGCATGATCTTCAGAATTCAGAGGATAGTGAAAGAATGGAATTCCCGCTGAAATTATTTTTCAGCGCTGTATATATTAACCTAAAAATGCTGAAAAGTCTTCTGTCAGATCATGTGTGGATTGACAGATCTGCTTAGTTAGTTTTACCTTTTTTATTTTGATGAGATGAGCTTACAAATACTCAATGAAAATGGGAGAAGTCAGGGAATTTAAAGGTTGAAGAACAAATGATTGTTTTTGGAGTTCTAGGAGATGTAGGAAAGACTGGTTGTGACTCATTTATTTCTGGGCTGCATTTTTACTGTAAAGGCGATACAAGCACACTGGATGGGAACTAACGAAGCCAAATCGGAATACTGTCATCTTCTTTGAAGGAATCTTAAAAGATCTAAGTTTGGAATTGTAATTAAAAATGTATTATTAAGGTTATTGATTGATTGTTTCTATGTTTATATTAAATGCGCTGTCAGCTAACCAAAGTGCAATGACATTTTTCAGCTTTAAACTGGTCTTTTTCCTCCACTTTCTTTGCACTGAGAGGGGTATACTAGGTTATTTGAGGGAGTGCATCATTGTTTTTTCATGATTCTGTTTTGTAATTATTTTTAAAGACTTTTTGAAGTTAATGTGTCCGTCTGCTTCTGAAAATGGGCCTTGTTTTCTGACCAACTAGACCTGTTTAATGTCCAGTAATCAGGTCAACTATCAGGTACATCCACTCTCTTGCTCGCTAGCTCACCAACTCCCTCTTTCACAATATGTATTTTAATTTGTTTGAATGTTTTTCTCTTCTGTTGTCATTTGTAATGACTGCAGCTTTTCCTCTGTTGAACTGTATTTGTAAGGGGTGTGAGTGACTGTTCAGCAGAGGGAACCACTGTTGTACATACGTCTAATAAAGGCAAATGTTCTTCTGTCTACTTCTCCTACACCATTATGGCTTTAACGTTTAGGTTGCATCCGTTTACTCAAAATACTAAGAAACATTTCCAAGGAAAACCAAGACACCATACAAAAATGGAAAATGTTTATTGACTTATTAATATGAAAGAAGAGACCATGAAAGGAAATACACACAAATAAGAAAAGAAAAAAAAAACAGTACAGTACTAAGATGGGATATCTGCAATTTGAAGTGGGGTGGGGTGGGGTGGGCGGGGGGGGATTGTCCTGCTGCATATCTCAAAGAATAAAGAAAAAGCAGTTTCTTCTTTTAACATTTATTCAATTGACCTGTTTAGGGTAAAGAATTACAAAGACTAACATCCCATACTGTTTGCTTGCATTGCAGTGTTCACATCCCTGCTTGCCTTTCTCTTTATGCAAACTGTAGAATACATGAGTTTATCCAACTCTCATTCCAACCCTTACCCAATCCACCTTTCACTCAGACATTCCACTAAGTCTGGGCTTACGCCATGTGTTGATCATTATCATTACAAATCTGACATTATGAATATCATGACTTTTCAAGTGCACTATGCACACTGGCCAAAAGACTGAAAACCTCAAGTAACTTCACTGTTAGCAATGTTGGTTACGACCAGACACAGGCACTAAGACCTTAAAATAATACACTTGATTGCACTTAATTTATCAGCCATTGAATGACATTGGACCTAGTCCTCTAACATAAGATGATTCAGAGGGGAAAATGGGGAGGAAAAAAAACCCTCATAGCAACTAGGAGCAGATCAACCATATTCAAAGACTCTCCAATGAACCTGTGAGCTACTGCCACTCCTAGCCTTGTCTGTGCATCTCCTAGGAGACGAACCCCCTCTGAGTTTCCTCACATCAGCCTTTTCATATGACCAACTACAACATCCAAAAAACCTTCATTCCGCTACCGTACGACTGACTGGACCCTATTTCCCAATGACCAGACCTGGCAAGAGGTGAAAAGTAAACAAAAGGTGACAACAGCTGACATTACTTCATTCTGGAAGTACAATAACTACTTTGCTGAGTCTGTGCTTGAAACCAGTCAAGCACTAATGTAAAACATTGAATAATGATCACACTTTATATAGTGTTTTATATTTGAGCACTGTTTTGGAGATAAAGTGAGGCTGTATATTGTACTGTATCATTGCACAAATCACAGGTGAATTCCCTAATTTACAGGCTGTAGTAATGGTAGACCTTGGCCTACAGCATAATTATGGAATATTGTATTTACCAGAAGCAGCCTGATGTAATCTCTACTTGAATCAGTCATTCTTACTTGTGTGTTTTTCACCATCGTACTGTGAACACCAGGGAAGGGGTTCATTTCAATGAAGTCAATTCAGTCCATCCTGAGAGGAGGTGAACTGGATTAACCCTGGTATACATTTCCCAAAGTCTTGCTAAGACCTAATTTAAGGTTTTAAAACATGGCTATGGCTTTCATTTGTACACTACTTTCTCTGTCTGTTAAGCCACAGTGTGAAACCTGAACCGTCTGAATAATCTGAAAAGTGCACATCTGTTAAAAATTAACCGCAACATTATTATGCAGTTCCGAAAGGAAAAAGAAACACGGTTCACAAACACATGAAAACTGTATAAATGTTTCATATAAGCACTTAGAATCACTTGGCAAAAACTCCTTTTGAAGTGTTGCTATTTTAGTTCTTGAAAAACTAAATGTCCTCTTGAACTTCCCTTGTAACCTCCGTTGCAGCCATAGTAGGAGGAGGGATGTTCTTTGAGGTATCTGAGTATACATGGCCATCTAGGATCTGATCTAGGATCAGGTACACCCTGTTCATGTAATCTTATTAATTATGATCTAAAAGGCTAAACTAATCCTAGATCAGCACTCCTACGAGAAACTTTGTGAATACGGACCCTGGTTCCTCTATCGTATGGTTTGATTTATTTTCCATATGCATTGCACTGTCAGTTTCGACTCTAAAGTATTAAAAATGTATGCACTCACTAACTGTAAGTCGCTCTGGATAAGAGCGTCTGCTAAATGACTAAAATGTCAAATGTACTCATTAGACTGAAGCATCTTTGATATGCTAACTGAGACACTAACTAGCTAAATTGCATATATTTAAGCTTAAAGCACTTTGAATATTATACTGAGGCACAATATCATAGAAGGCTTGGAAGGACATATTTTGTTCTATTACAAAGCTTGTGATATATATCATAAAATGACATTATAGGCTTGAGTAACATAATGTATGGCACAAAGTGAACATGAAAGGGAAATTTGCTTGTCCCGGATTTGATGCCTGGTCATTTGTAACGAGGATAAAACATTTAAAAAATAAAATAAACGCGTCATTGCTGGTTAATTCTCGCTTGAATGCTAAACAATGGAATGTAAAAAAGTAACAAAAAACAGCTACATTTAAAAAAAGGTACCTATAAATAAAAAAAAGCTAATTAAATACAATTAGTGATATATTTCTGTATTAAAAAAGCCAACAGAACCTGGTACCTAGGGTTTCTTGGTCAGGTAATTGGAGGGGATCCAGCCCTCTTTCATTGGCCCTTCTCCTATATTTTTACAAAACCACCAGCCGCTGCTGTTCCTCTCCATCACCTCGAACACGGTGCCCTCCTTGAAGCTGGCAGTCTGATCGTCGCCCTCAAAGTCCGCCACGGCCAAGAACAGCTCCTCTTTACTGGGCTCCTTGATCAGAGGAGGCAGCTTGTCCCTCGGAGGGCCTGGTTTCTCACTCTTAAGCAGGGGCTTTGGGACCACCTTCTCCTTGTCTTTGGGTGGGGGCAGTACGAAGGCCTTGGGTTTAGGGGGAGGGGGTCTGCTGAGCTGGGTGGGAGCAGGCTTTGTGTCTGGGAGCTCTTTCAGGGGGGCTTTGGTTTCTGTGGGGCTGGACGGCTCAGAGGTCTTTTTGGGTGGAGGGGGTCTCCTAGGGAGGACGGCGGGTCTCCCTGGAGGTTCTTTGTGTGGGGAAACAGCAGATTTGTTGGGGCTCACGTATCCGTGGCCATTTTGCTGCTTGGGGGGGAATTTGGGCTCGTCACTGGCCTTGCCATTGTAGAGAGCACTGGGGGCCAGGGGCATCTTGGGGAGGGCATTGATCGGGGGGCTGTTGGGATGCGGCATCTTGGGGAGAACATTATTAGGAGGGGGCATCTTGGGTAAAGCATTATTAGGGGGGAGGTTGGGTGGCGGCATCTTGGGGAGAATGTTGCTAGGGCCGTTGTTGGCTGCAGTGCCGTTTTGCTGGCTTGGCTCTGCTGATCCAGAGCCTGGTTCAACTGGCTTTGAAGGCTTCAGCTTGCTCCTCAGGTTGGTGATGTCCAGCTTGTTGTCAGCTGGCGGTTCTGTCTTGGCAGCTGGGCCGGGTTTGGGCCGGACTATAGGTTTGGGCTTCATGAACAGTGCAGGGCTGGCGACCTCTGGTTTCTCCTCCGGTGGATCAGGCTTGGGCTTGGGCGGTTGCTTAGCCACATGTTTCAGGTTGAACTTCTTCACCTCTTTGGCGGAGACCTTGTGACCACACTCCAGACCCATCTCATTCTTCAGATGCAGAGGCTTGTTTGCGACCTCTCTCTTGGGCTCGGGGGGCTTGTCGGGCTTGAAGGGGGCAGTTTTGGGGGTGAGCAGGGGCATGATGACACCAGGGGCTGGGGGTTTCGGAGGCATGGGTTTGGATAGGTCTGGCCTGGGTTTCTCCACAGTAATCTCAATGTCCAGGCTCTTGTTGATGGACTCCCTGCGAGGTGGCAAGGCTGGCTTCTCCTCAGCAGGTGGGGCAGACGGGGCGGGGGGCAGGGGTCCGGAGAAGGCTGATGCAACCTTACTGGCGCTGGACTTCCAGTCTCTGAGCTTAGGCCGGGCTCCAGACTCGCTGCTCGCGGTGGGCTCGTCTGGCAGCGGTTTGGACCAGCTGTCCTCTTGCCCTGCACCACCATCCTCCAGCTTCAGCTGGGCCATCTCGTTGGGCAGAGGTGCCAGGAAGTTAGGGCGCGGGGTCAAACTGGTCTTTTTGTATTTGTCGATGAAGGTAATGGGGGCCCAGCCCTCTTTGTCTTCAATCTGAATGTACCACCAGCCACTGGAGTTCTTCTCTATCACCTGGACAACAGAAACAGGGGATCAGTGAGTCAGTCAGGGAATCAGGAATCAAGACACAGCAGAAGTTGTACACAGTGAGTGCATTTTGTGAAGCATCATTAAAATCCCCTTACATTTTACATTTACATTTGAGTCATTTAGCAGACGCTCTTATCCAGAGCGACTTACAGTTAGTGAGTGCATAAATTTTCATACTGGCCCCCCGTGGGAATCGAACCCACAACCCTGGCGTTGCAAGCGCCATGATCTAACAACTGAGCTACACGGGGGTCTTCTATTCTGATTGTAAATAATTGCTGTTTGTGAAATGATTGGCTTTTGAGTGATTAAGGAGAAGTAGAATGAGGTCTTAAGTCTCTGGGATGTTTTGCCTTACAAAGTCATAGTGAAAGTAGAGAAAAGTGTTGAATATTAGTGTGTCGGTTTGAAGAAGCGTCTATGTACTCCCTGTGACCAGAGACCCACGATATGTTATCTGGAGCAACAATAGGACAAGAAGTGGAAGTTGGCCCAAGAGCTATAGAACCCAGACGAGACAAGGAACTGGGCCCAAGGGCTAGGGAACCCAGACGAGATGAGGAACTGGGCCAAGGGATGTTGAAACTATTGAAATGTCTGAAAAGGTCTTAAATCAGGGTGATGGGGCTAAGTCAATCACAGTGGAAAACTGCTGAAGTATAACATTGTATGGGAGTGGGGGGAGCTTTGCTATAAGAGAGTGCTGCGCCACTAGCTACGTATTCAGCTGCGTCACTCGAGGGGCGCGCATTACAGCTGTTGTGTCTTTGGTATTAAACAATTGAACTTCCCTCTGAGTTTTGACTTTTTTGTGGTAAACAAATGTATTGCATATTGAATCAAACTTATCAATTCAATCTGAAAGGTTTCTCTAGGCGGGAGATGGTAGGCTGTTCGCCATCAAACAATAACCATCTACCAATGTGTGATGAGATGTGACGTGTCTCACCTCCACTTTGACCCCAGCCTGGAAGCTGATGCCATCTGGGATGGTGGTCTGGAAGTCTGCAATGGTGTAGAATTCCTCCTCCACCTGGGGAGGGGTGGGCGGCTTGGGCAGGTTCTGCCCCCTCGGCTAGAGGGAGGGAGAGAGGGAGGGTGTGAAGAAAGAAAGAGTGGGTCAGTACGAGACTTGACTTGTGGCAGATCAACACATCAAATCAATGCAAAACTAATTTAGTCAAATGTCTTTGTTAACGAGTGTTGATGGTGTCGCAGGATGTGTGGTTAAGTGGTTGGTGGAGGGCACTTACGATGGTGAGATCTCTGCGTGGTGGTGGTCTTTGTCTCGCCCCTTGTTCTGTAAGGGAAAAGACAGAGGATATCAGACTCCAGTGAGCTGCATCTCAGCACAGCCCATCAGTCTCAAAACACTGCCTGCATTGACATCAACTCCTCAGAGAGAGAGAGATAGAGAGAGAGAAACAAACATGGAATAGAGGAGACGGACCCACTGGTTGCCCTCTAGGTTACAGAGAGCTGGTAGTCCCATCCACCAAACTACCAGGTGTGAAACAGGGAAGGGACTCAGGGGGTATGCTAATTTGGTATAGAGCAGACCTAACTCACTCTATTAAATTAATCAAAACAGGAACATTTTACATTTGGTTAGAAATTCAAAAGGAAATTATCTCAACAGAGAAAAATGTCCTCCTGTGTGCTACCTATATCCCCCCACTAGAATCCCCATACTTTAATGAAGACAGCTTCTCCATCCTGGAGGGGGAAATCAATCATTTCCAGACCCAGGGATATATACTAGTCTGTGGCGACCTAAATGCCAGAACTGGACAAGAACCTGACAACCTCAGCACACAGGGGGGCAAACACCATCCCCCATATGCCCCCCTAGGCACAACTACGACAACATAACCAACAAAAACGGGTCATGACTCCTGCAGCTCTGTCGCACACTGGGTATGTACATAGTCAATGGTAGGCTTCGAGGGGATTCCTATGGTAGGTACACCTATAGCTCATATCTTGGCAGTAGTACTGTAGACTACTTTATCATTGACCTCAACCCAGAGTCTCTCAGAGCATTCACAGTCAGCCCACTGACACCCCTATCAGACCACAGCAAAATCACAGTCTACTTGAACAGAGCAATACTCAATCATGAGGCATCAAAGCCAAAGGAACTGAATATTATTAAGAAATGCTATAGATGAAAGGAAAGTAGTGTTGAAACCTACCAAAAAACAATTAGGCAACAACAAATTCAATCCATTCTAGACAACTTCCTGGACAAAAAGTTCCACTGTAATAGTGAAGGTGTAAACTTGGCAGTAGAAAACCTAAACAGTATATTTGACCTCTCAGCTTCCCTATCATATCTAAAAAATATCTAACAGGAAACAGAAGAAAAGTAACAACAGTGATAAATGGTTTGATGAAGAATGCAAAAACCTAAGAAAGAAACAACCTAATAACAGAACAAACAGCAAAAAAATATACATGATCAAATGTAAATCTTAGAATCAACTATTAAAGACTACCAGAACCCACTGGATTCTCCAATTACATTGAATGAACTACAGGACAAAAAGGCCTGTGGTGTTGATGGTATCCTCAATGAAATGATAAAATATACAGACCACACATTTATATTAGCTATACTTAAACTCTTTAACATCATCCTTAGCTCTGGCATCTTCCCCAATATTTGGAACCAAGGACTGATCACCCCAATCCACAAAAGTGGAGACAAATTTGACCCCAATAACTACCGTGGGATATGTGTCAACAGCAACCTTGGGAAAATCCTCTGCATTATCATTAACAGCAGACTAGTTCATTTCTTCAGTGAAAACAATGTACTGAGCAAATGTCAAATTGGCTTTTAACCAAATTACCGTACGACAGACCACGTATTCACCCTGCACACCCTAATTGACAAACAAACAAAACAAAACAAAGGCAAAGTCTTCTCATGCTTTTTTGATTTCAAAAAAGCTTTTGACTCAATTTGGCATGAGGGTCTGCTATACAAATTGATGGAAAGTGGGGTTGGGGGAAAAACATACGACATTATAAAATCCATGTACACAAACAACAAGTGTGCGGTTAAAATTGGCAAAAAACACACACATTTCTTTCCACAGGGCCGTGGGGTGAGACAGGGATGCAGTTTAAGCCCCTCCCTCTTCAACATATATATATATCAACGAATTGGCGAGGGCAGTCTGCAGTCTGCAGCACCCGGCCTCACCCTACTAGAATTTGAAGTAAAATGTTTAATGTTTGCTGATGATGTGGTGCTTCTGTCACCAACCAAGGAGGGCCTACAGCAGCACCTAGATCTTCTACACAGATTCTGTCAGACCTGGGCCCTGACAGTAAATCTCAGTAATACAAAAATAATGGTGTTCCAAAAAAGGTCCAGTTGCCAGGACCACAAATACAAATTCCATCTAGACACCGTTGCCCTAGAGCACACAAAAAACTATACATACCTCGGCCTAAACATCAGCGCCACAGGTAACTTCCACAAAGCTGTGAACGATCTGAGAGACAAGGCAAGAAGGGCCTTCTATGCCATCAAAAGGAACATAAAATTTGACATACCAATTAGGATCTGGCTAAAAATACTTGAATCAGTTATAGAACCCATTGCCCTTTATGGTTGTGAGGTCTGGGGTCCGCTCACCAACCATGAATTCACAAAATGGGACAAACACCAAATTGAGACTCTGCATGCAGAATTCTGCAAAAACATCCTCCGTGTACAACGTAAAACACCAAATAATGAATGCAGAGCAGAATTAGGCCAATACCCGCTAATTATCAAAATCCAGAAAAGAGCCGTTAAATTCTATAACCACTTAAAAGGAAGCGATTCCCAAACCTTCCATAACAAAGCCATCACCTACAGAGAGATGAACTTGGAGAAGAGTCCCCTAAGTAAGCTGGTCCTGGGGCTCTGTTCACAAACACAAACAGACCCCACAGAGCCCCAGGACAACAACAACAACAACAACAACAACACAATTAGACCCAACCAAATCATGAGAAAACAAAAAGAGAATTACTTGACACATTGGAAAGAACAAACAAAAAAACAGAGCAAACTAGAATGCTATTTGGCCCTAAACAGAGAGTACACCGTGGCAGAATACCTGACCACTGTGACTGACCAAAACTTAAGGAAAGCTTTGACTATGTACAGACTCAGTGAGCATAGCCTTGCTATTGAGAAAGGCCACCATAGGCAGACCTGGCTCTCAAGAGAAGACAGGCTATGTGCACACTGCCCACAAAATGAGGTGGAAACTGAGCTGCACTTCCTAACCTCCTGCCAAATGTATGACCATATTAGAGACACATATGTCCCTCAGATTACAGCGATTTTGATAAACTCCCTTATCTACTGGGTGAAAAAACACAGTGTGCCATCACAGCTGCAAGATTTGTGACCTGTTGCCACAAGAAAAGGGCAACCAGTGAAGAACAAACACCATTGTAAATACAACCCATATTTATGTTTATTTATTTTCCCATTTGTACTTTAACTATTTGCACATTGTTACAACACTGTATATATACATAATATGACATTTGAAATGTCTTTATTCTTTTGGAACTTTTGAGTGTAATGTTTACTGTTAATATTTATAGTTTATTTCACTTTTGTTTACTATCTACTTCACTTGCTTTGGCAATGTTAACATACGTTGCCCATGCCAATAAAGCCCTTAAATTGAAATTGAAATTGAATTGAGAGAGAGAGATTAGATGCAGACTGATGAGCTCTATAGACCGGGGCCTTCGGCTCTCTAACTATGTGTAATGGCACTAATGGAGGTGTAGTTGTGGGAGGCATTCAGCTCCTCAATTACTTACTAGGAAATAAAGGGAGATGTTTTACATTACTCTGGCATTGAGTTAGAGAGCCTTGCAGAGAAACGTCTCTGAGGGAGTAGACTGAGGAGGCATCTCTTCTACAGATGAGATGTCTTGGTAACACTTTACTTAAGCCTGCATGTATACGGCTTTATTACTTGTTAGAGGAAGATAAGTGTTTCCAATGACATCATCAACCAATTAGTAGACAATTAGTAGGCAAAGCCTACTCACGCCAACGATGTCATTGGAAACACTTATCTTCCTCTATCTTTTTTACTACAGAACATCGAAACACACCATTTTCACATGATGTATGTTGATGTTGGTATATAAATATGAAGTTGAGCATTTTTGAAAATCTCCTTTAAAGCCTGCAGGTAGGCATTATTCAAAGACATTATAAAGCCTCATACATTTTCACATAAGTTGAGGTTGGGGTGGTGCTGAAGATGATGAATATTACGTTTTTAAAATGTGAAATTTCCCATGAAGTAGAGAGTTACAGTTGTTTGTTGTTAAACAAGTTACTGTAGTTTACAGTTGTTAGTTCCCACTCACTGTGCTGCTTGGCGAAGGGGGAGAATCCCTTTTCTTTCTGGTCCTTGTTGTCTCCTCTGCTCTCCTTGGCTCCTTGGTTCTGCTGCTTGGAGAATCCGTCCAGATCGTTGGTGCTGGCGTGGCCCGCCGCCAGCTTCTGGCTCAGGATGTCGGCCTTCTTCAGGTAGGACGCCGGGGCCCAGCCCTCCTGTCCCTGGTACCTGTAGAGAGCAGCAGAGAGGTTACGACTACAATAGAAAGAAACACAACAACAACAACTACAAAGGCCTTATTTGGTACAAAGGAGCAACCAACTCTGACACACATACACATTCATACACTAAATTACATTCACATGCACACACAGCCTACAGACACGTTCGTAGGGTTCTGTGTTTTACCTGATCTTCCACCAGCCCTCCAGGTTCTTCTGGATGACCTCCACCGTCATGCCACTTTCCAGGTCGATCTCGTCTTGGTCTCGCGCTGCGTACGGGTAGATCACTGTGTACTTCTCCTCTGGAAACGGCAAAGAATACATGACATTAGGTGATGTATTTTTTACGTCTAGCATACTAACTTTCACAAGAACGTCAATCAAGCAGATGGAATCAACAACTTGGCAGGGACAGCACATGATGGCATGTTGAGAGCGAGTAGTTGGGACTAATCTCTTTTGACTATCTATGGAAAACAATTGATAGTGTTCTTTCCTCATACCAAATCCTAAAACCCTAGCCTCCCACTATCTGCTAGTGAATGTAGTGTGTTAGCCCCCAGTACACCACTCCCAGATCATAAACTGGTAACTGGTCTAAACCAGGGTAACAGTGAGTGTGTCCTTGTAGACAGAGCCTGGGCAGGATCTATCCTGTGGAGTGAGAAGATGTGCAACACACATCATGCAACACAAAACATCTCTCCACCAACATTAAGCACACACAAACAAGACAGCATTACAACTAAGATTACAAAACCTACTTCAAATAGATTAGGTTTTAATACCTAATCTATAACGGGTCCGTTTTAAGTCAACTGAATTAAAGTGATTGTTAAACAGATAGTGTATTTAGAAGGAACAAACAATTTAAAATATATCATATTAATTTCACTGAAATAACAAAGTGAGAAAAACTGAGCTTTTTCCCGCTGCATTCCATCGAGAGAACAAATAATACAAACATAGCGGTAGCATCCATTCTAACATAGCGGTAGCATCCATTCTAACATAGCGGTAGCATCCATTCAAACATAGCGGTAGCATCCATTCTAACATAGCGGTAGCATCCATTCTAACATAGCGGTAGCATCCATTCTAATCCATGCTACACTACACACGTGCATGTCTTGCATCACTCTCCGTGCTTGGGTTGGTTATGCACAGGATTTGCATGCTAAACATGACATTCTACACACACATGACGATTAGGGGGAAAAGAGGCGTGCGCTCCACCTTGCCCAAAGCCTGTGCCTGTGCTGAACAGATCCCCTAATGTTCGCCGGCGGCCCACGTGTTTCAGCAGTGACCAGTATCTCCGGGACACTGACGCAGAGCACAGTGGGCAGCAGGAAGTAGGAAGTAAGTACACAGGAAGTGAATACTCCGCTTTGTGTTTGGTTGGTTCTAATAGACAGACAGTGACAGCTGATGGTGATTAGAACTGTGTGAACAGATGGAATGTCAGAGGTCATTTTCCCTTTGGTTATCTGGGTCCTCTTCCCACTGTTATCTTGCAACAACCCCCCCCTCCCTTTCACACACAAACACACAATAGTATTTTGTAATGCCAATACAAGTACTGTAGAGATTCCAAGATTTATTCATTACAGTTCCACATTTCTCCTACATCTTAATCAATGACAGGACGCATACTATTTTGCATCATTATGACTTGGCAGCAAGCCTTGAGCTGTTGACTCTCAGACTGTGAGCTGTGACCTAAGCCTGCCAGCGTTGATCTGTAGTTACAGTTTGTTTTGATTCTGAATGTGGCCTAGGGCAGTGTGACAGATGGAGAGAGTTACCTTCCTCGCCGGGCAGGGAGAAGTCATCAGGGTCATCCTGGGCCTCCAGGCAGGTGGCAGGGACCCAGCCCTGGGCCTCGTCTGAACTAACAAACCACCAACCTGCACACAGAAAGCAAAAAACACACACAGAAACACAGAACAGTCAGACACACAGCAGAGGCTCTCTCTGGGTCTTGGATTGGCCTTGTCTGTTTGGAAGGTTCTGAAGACAACGTGATACCTTATTCTGCTATTTGGCAGTTGTCTGTTTGGAAGGTTCTGAAGACAACGTGATACCTTATTCTGCTATTTGACAGTTGTCTGTTTGGAAGGTTCTGAAGACAACGTGATACCTTATTCTGCTATTTGGCAGTTGTCTGTTTGGAAGGTTCTGAAGACAACGTGATACCTTATTCTGCTATTTGTCTGTTTGGAAGGTTCTGAAGACAACGTGATACCTTATTCTGCTATTTGGCAGTTGTCTGTTTGGAAGGTTCTGAAGACAACGTGATACCTTATTCTGCTATTTGGCAGTTGTCTGTTTGGAAGGTTCTGAAGACAACGTGATACCTTATTCTGCTATTTGGCAGTTGTCTGTTTGGAAGGTTCTGAAGACATCGTGATACCTTATTCTGCTATTTGGCAGTTGTCTGTTTGGAAGGTTCTGAAGACAACGTGATACCTTATTCTGCTATTTGGCAGTTGTCTGTTTGGAAGGTTCTGAAGACATCGTGATACCTTATTCTGCTATTTGGCAGTTGTCTGTTTGGAAGGTTCTGAAGACAACGTGATACCTTATTCTGCTATTTGGCAGTTGTCTGTTTGGAAGGTTCTGAAGACAACGTGATACCTTATTCTGCTATTTGGCAGTTGTCTGTTTGGAAGGTTCTGAAGACATCGTGATACCTTATTCTGCTATTTGGCAGTTGTCTGTTTGGAAGGTTCTGAAGACAACGTGATACCTTATTCTGCTATTTGGCAGTTGTCTGTTTGGAAGGTTCTGAAGACAACGTGATACCTTATTCTGCTATTTGGCAGTTGTCTGTTTGGAAGGTTCTGAAGACATCGTGATACCTTATTCTGCTATTTGGCAGTTGTCTGTTTGGAAGGTTCTGAAGACATCGTGATACCTTATTCTGCTATTTGGCAGTTGTCTGTTTGGAAGGTTCTGAAGACATTGTGATACCTTATTCTGCTATTTGGCAGTTGTCTGTTTGGAAGGTTCTGAAGACAACGTGATACCTTATTCTGCTATTTGGCAGTTGTCTGTTTGGAAGGTTCTGAAGACATCGTGATACCTTATTCTGCTATTTGGTAGTTGTCTGTTTGGAAGGTTCTGAAGACATCGTGATACCTTATTCTGCTATTTGGCAGTTGTCTGTTTGGAAGGTTCTGAAGACATCGTGATACCTTATTCTGCTATTTGGCAGTTGTCTGTTTGGAAGGTTCTGAAGACAACGTGATACCTTATTCTGCTATTTGGCAGTTGTCTGTTTGGAAGGTTCTGAAGACATCGTGATACCTTATTCTGCTATTTGGCAGTTGTCTGTTTGGAAGGTTCTGAAGACATCGTGATACCTTATTCTGCTATTTGGCAGTTGTCTGTTTGGAAGGTTCTGAAGACATTGTGATACCTTATTCTGCTATTTGGCAGTTGTCTGTTTGGAAGGTTCTGAAGACAACGTGATACCTTATTCTGCTATTTGGCAGTTGTCTGTTTGGAAGGTTCTGAAGACATCGTGATACCTTATTCTGCTATTTGGTAGTTGTCTGTTTGGAAGGTTCTGAAGACATCGTGATATCTTATTCTGCTATTTGGCAGTTGTCTGTTTGGAAGGTTCTGAAGACATTGTGATACCTTATTCTGCTATTTGGCAGTTGTCTGTTTGGAAGGTACTGAAGACAACGTGATACCTTATTCTGCTATTTGGCAGTTGTCTGTTTGGAAGGTTCTGAAGACAACGTGATACCTTATTCTGCTATTTGGCAGTTGTCTGTTTGGAAGGTTCTGAAGACAACGTGATACCTTATTCTGCTATTTGGCAGTTGTCTGTTTGGAAGGTTCTGAAGACATCGTGATACCTTATTCTGCTATTTGGCAGTTGTCTGTTTGGAAGGTTCTGAAGACATCGTGATACCTTATTCTGCTATTTGGCAGTTGTCTGTTTGGAAGGTTCTGAAGACATTGTGATACCTTATTCTGCTATTTGGCAGTTGTCTGTTTGGAAGGTTCTGAAGACAACGTGATACCTTATTCTGCTATTTGGCAGTTGTCTGTTTGGAAGGTTCTGAAGACATCGTGATAGCATTATGTAGTTGTCTTGGTACACCTGTATCTTAGGCGTTCCTTCAAGTATGATAACATTCTTTCAGTTGATTAGGGCAAAAACAGTTAGAGACAGTGTGATGTCTTTATAAATTACGTTAAGGGTGCCAGGACTCCGGTTTTGTCCCAAATGGTACCCTACTCTCTTTATAGTGACGCATACGCACACAAGCGCTAGCACACACACACTCTACACACACACATACATTGTAATATTGTTGTATGGTGGTATTATACATGTTGTATTGTAGATATGCAGTGGTGTACAAATACAAATACAAATAGTGGACTAGTTTTGACCAGGGCCCATAGGCCCACCACTATATAGGCAATAAAGTGCCATTAGGGACACAACCTCAGTGGTTAAGCTAAAGACTCCCTCCATCTGACCCAGGTCTCGTACCAGACTCATTCTTCTCGATGACCTCCACCGTCTGTCCCACGTGCAGGCTGATCTCAGAGCTCTCCTGCTTCTCATAGTCAGTGACGGCCACATACTGGTCCAGGAGCAGAGGGTCAGCTGCGCTGGAGTCTCCTGCAGGGAGGGGCACAGAGCACACAGACAGACATGTAGCGCTGACCCCTCTACCTGCCACCACACGACAGAGAGCAGAGCGAGCCAGAGGGGGAGGACGAGGACGAAAAG
Organism: Coregonus clupeaformis; assembly: GCF_020615455.1. Classification (NCBI taxonomy): domain Eukaryota; kingdom Metazoa; phylum Chordata; class Actinopteri; order Salmoniformes; family Salmonidae; genus Coregonus; species Coregonus clupeaformis. Next base: position 29,381,986 of record NC_059204.1, on the reverse strand, counting down.
GAAGCAGATGTGATTTTAGAAAAATGGTGGTCAGAGAGCAGAGGGAAGGAGGGTCTGAGAGGGAGATGTTGGGAGAGAGGACAGGACAGGAAGGAGGGTTTGCCAATCACAAACATGGCTGCCACAGAGACAGAGACAACCCGCCACAAGGACACCCGACACCTACACTACCACAACGCTGTAGGTTAGCACAACAAGAGGACCTGCTCTGTGATGTGCACTTGGTGGGATGATTACCAGAACTAACTGTGGAATGCACTCATAATATCCTCTAAATTCACAACCGTACAATCCCAAAAAGGATTCCATCCAGAAATTGAGCCTTGTATTTACACCATCCTGCATCAAGTCTCTAAATTAATCGTACAAGTAGGTGCTTCCAAACTTACTAGATATTATATATTATGAAAACTGTCATGTCTGATACCCCACGACACAGAATGAGGAGGGTGTTGTTGTTGTTGTTGTTGTTGTGGTACCGCATGCACGTCTATCAAGGTGACAGTTAATTCCCACAACCAAGACAGGGTTGATTTCAGCACAGTAGCAAAGGGAGTCGGACGGGGTGTACAGTAAGACACACACCATCTGGTGCTCTCTTGACAAAGCTAACACACTGCCATGCACATCACACAGAGTGAGCACCAAGCTTGTCCCACCCTGCCCTCTCTACCACAACCTTCCCTAGCCTGGTCCCAGACCTGTATTTGCGTTGGCTGAAACAGAGGTGTTGGCTGAGCACATGCAGATCTGGGACCAGGTCCTTCCACCGCTCTACTCTGCACTGCCCAGTCCCACCTCAGAGCCACATCCCAGCTAAAGGCCCAGCAGACAGGGGCCCGGTAGGGGCCAGGTAAGGGCCAAATGGATGGCTAGCAACCCGGGGCCACACACAGAGCACGGCCAAGCATGAGTCTGTTACTACCTCTCTTTAGGAAAGTAGTCGCTCTCTCCACAATGCCTGATGGAGGAAAATGAAGGAAATTGAAACTGAAAGTTGAAACTTGACATGGATGGGTTGGTTAGATTAACAAAGAAAGTGAAAAACTCTTTATAAAAACACTTTTTAGAAGTAATGGTATGTACAGTGGGGAAAAAAAGTATTTAGTCAGCCACCAATTGTGCAAGTTCTCCCACTTAAAAAGATGAGAGAGGCCTGTAATTTTCATCATAGGTACACGTCAACTATGATAACAAAAAAATCCAGAAAATCACATTGTAGGATTTTTTATGAATTTATTTGCAAATTATGGTGGAAAATAAGTATTTGGTCACCTACAAACAAGCAAGATTTCTGGCTCTCACAGACCTGTAACTTCTTATTTAAGAGGCTCCTCTGTCCTCCACTCGTTACCTGTATTAATGGCACCTGTTTGAACTTGTTATCAGTATAAAAGACACATGTCCACAACCTCAAACAGTCACACTCCAAACTCCACTATGGCCAAGACCAAAGAGCTGTCAAAGGACACCAGAAACAAAATTGTAGACCTGCACCAGGCTGGGAAGACTGAATCTGCAATAGGTAAGCAGCTTGGTTTGAAGAAATCAACTGTGGGAGCAATTATTAGGAAATGGAAGACATACAAGACCACTGATCTCCCTCGATCTGGGGCTCCACGCAAGATCTCACCCCGTGGGGTCAAAATGATCACAAGAACGGTGAGCAAAAATCCCAGAACCACACGGTGGGACCTAGTGAATGACCTGAAGAGAGCTGGGAACAAAGTAACAAAGCCTACCATCAGTAACACACTACGCCGCCAGGGACTCAAATCCTGCAGTGCCAGACGTGTCCCCCTGCTTAAGACAGTACATGTCCAGGCCCGTCTGAAGTTTGCTAGAGTACATTTGGATGATCCAGAAGAGGATTGGGAGAATGTCATATGGTCAGATGAAACCAAAATATAACTTTTTGGTAAAAACTCAATGAATGGGGCCATGTATCGTGAGATTTTGAGTGAAAACCTCCTTCCATCAGCAAGGGCATTGAAGATGAAACGTGGCTGGGTCTTTCAGCATGACAATGATCCCAAACACACCGCCCGGGCAACGAAGGAGTGGCTTCGTAAGAAGCATTTCAAGGCCCTGGAGTGGCCTAGCCAGTCTCCAGATCTCAACCCCATAGAAAATCTTTGGAGGGAGTTGAAAGTCCGTGTTGCCCAGCGACAGCCCCAAAACATCACTGCTCTAGAGGAGATCTGCATGGAGGAATGGGCCAAAATACCAGCAACAGTGTGTGAAAACCTTGTGAAGACTTACAGAAAACGTTTGACCTGTGTCATTGCCAACAAAGGGTATATAACAAAGTATTGAGAAACTTTTGTTATTGACCAAATACTTATTTTCCACCATAATTTGCAAATAAATTCATAAAAAATCCTACAATGTGATTTTCTGGATTTTTTTTCCTAATTTTGTCTGTCATAGTTGACGTGTACCTATGATGAAAATTACAGGCCTCTCTCATCTTTTTAAGTGGGAGAACTTGCACAATTGGTGGCTGACTAAATACTTTTTTCCCCCACTGTATCTAACTTCAAGAAATTAAATATATGATTGACCTACTACAGTCTTACTACAATCCTAAATCTTTACATACAAATCTTTTTCGAAAATAATGGAGCGCATATCCAACATCACAGCTAGAGGGCGCTCAAATCTCAGTTGAGAAATGCAGTGAGGTAATAAGATACTACGGCTGGAAATGTTTTCTCCTAATTCATGTTTCTATTTCACGTCAGTGCTCATCCATATTATATTTTCTACATGAAGTACATACAACAAACACTTATCTAGTCTTGTGTAGCTCAGTTGGTGGAGCGTGGCGCTTGGAACGCCAAGGTTGTGGGTTCAATTCCCATGGGGGACCAGTATAAAGATGTACACACTCAACTACTGTAACTTCCTCTGGATAAGCGCGTCTGCTAAACATAAATTGCAATTACAACTTACCCCAAAATGGAATACAAAAGTGGCCTTACCGCACTTCTTCTTTCCAATGGGTTCCCTGTAAAAGAGAACAAAGCATTAGAAGAAGTACCTAACTTAAAGAGCCAGCAAAGGAGTTAGGAACTTCTTATGACATGGAAACCCTTTGTAATTATTTCTACCTACGGATTATGTCTCTGAAACCTCTGAAAATATAAAATGTTAACCCTATGAATAACCACACATATTATATTTATTTCATTCATGTCTTTTCAAGTTTTGGGACTCACTTTGAAATAAATACTTTGATTTGGTCTACTCTACTCTCCTTTTCAATCACGTTCAAATCTCAATAATGCATTTGTTATGCTAGCCATGCAGGCTCTCCAGTCTAGATGAGCGAAACTAAACTCTGTGAGATTCATTGCATATCTACAGATGTGTTGCTCCAGATGAAAGGGGATATGGTTGATAGTAGGACTGTGCGATATGTCCAAAACATCATATCACTATTGTTTTCCCATTGTTTATGGTATGGCATACCGCCATTAAGGTCTTTTTTGTTTCTGAGTAATAAAAGTTAAATATGTAAATATGTTTTATGAGTAGTGCATGACCCTAGGATGTCAACAAATTAATTCTAAGCTCAACACCCACAAGGCCGCGGGCCCAGACGGTATTCCAGGGTGCGTTCTCAGAGCATGCGCAGAACAGCTGGCAGGCATATTCACGGTAATTTTCAACCTCTCCTTGTTCCAGTCTGTAGTCCCCACATGTTTTAAGATGACAATTCCTGTTCCTAAGAACTCTAATGCTTCATGCCACAATGACTACCGTCCAGTAGCTTTGAGAGGCTGGTTATGGCACACATTAACTCCACCATCCCAACCACCCTAGACCCTCTCCAATTTGCATACCGCCCCAACAGATCCATGGACGACGCAATCTCAATTGCTCTCCACACTGCACTCACCCACCTAGATAAGAACAATACCTATGTGAGAATGCTGTTCATTGACTACAGCTCAGCGTTCAACACCATAAGTTCCCTCCAAGTTAGGCACCAAGCTTAGGACTCTGGGTCTGAACACCTCCCTCTGCAACTGGACTTCTTGACGTGCCGATCCCAGGTGGTGAGGTTAGGCAACATCACCTCCACCACACTGACCCTTAACACAGGGGCCCCACAGGGGTGTGTGCTTAGTCCCCTCCTGTACTCCTTGTTCACCCATGACTGTGTGGCCACGCACGACTCCAACACCACTATCAAGTTCGCTGACGACACGACGGTGGTAGGCGTGATCATCAGCAACGATGAGTCAGCCTACAGGGAGGAGGTCAGTGACCTGGCTGTGTGGTGCCGGAGCAACAACCTCTCCCTCAACATCAGCAAGACCAAGGAGCTGACCGTGGACTACATGAAACAGGGGGGAGAGCAGGTAGACAGCTTCAAGTTCCTCGGTGTCCAAATCACTAAAGACTTAAAATGGTCCAAATACACACGCACAGTCGTGAAGAAGGCGCCACAGTGTCTCTTCCCCCTCAGGAGGTTGAACGAGTTTGGCATGGGCCCTCAAATTCTAAAAAGGTTCTACAGCTGTACCATTATGAGCATGTTGACTGGCTGTATCACTGCTTGGTATGGAAATAGCACCGCCTTCGATCGCATGGCGCTACAGAGGATTGTGTGGACAGCCCAGTACATTACTGGGGCCGAGCTCCCTGCCATCCAGGACCTCTATATCAGGTGGTGTGAAAAGAAAGCCCGCAAAATCGTCAAAGACTCCAACCAAGACTATTTCCTCTGCTACGGTAAGAGCTACCGGTGCATTACCTGACGGCGCCTGCCCAACTGACACCAACAGACACCAACAGGATCCTGAAGGCTCCTGCCCAACTGACACCAACTGACACCAACAGGCTCCTGAAGGCTCCTGCCCAACTGACACCAACTGACACCAACAGGCTCCTGAAGGCTCCTGCCCAACTGACACCAACTGACACCAACAGGCTCCTGCCCAACTGATACCAACTGACACCAACAGGCTCCTGAAGGCTCCTGCCCATCTGACACCAACTGACACCAACAGGCTCCGAAGGCTCCTGCCCAACTGACACCAACAGGCTCCTGCCCAACTGACACCAACTGATGCCAACAGGCTCCTGCCCAACTGACACCAACTGACACCAACAGGCTCCTGAAGGCTCCTGCCCAACTGACACCAACAGGATCCTGAAGGCTCCTGCCCAACTGACACCAACAGGCTCCTGCCCAACTGATACCAACTGACACCAACAGGCTCCTGCCGTCCAGGACACCTACAGCACCCGATGTCACAGGAAGGCCAAAAAGATAATCAAGGACATCAACCACCCGAGCCACTGCCTGTTCACCCCGCTATCATCCAGAAGGCGAGGTCAGTACAGGTGCATCAAAGCTGGGACCGAGAGAATGAAAAACAGCTTCTATTTCAAGGCCATCAGACTTGTTAAATAGCCATCACTAGCACACTAGAGGCTGCTGCTGCCTATTGAAATCACTGGCCACTTTAAGAAATGGAACACTAGTAACTTTAATGTTTACATGTAGTATTACTCATCTCATATGTACAGTGGGGAGAACAAGTATTTGATACACTGCCGATTTTGCAGGTTTTCCTACTTACAAAGCATGTAGAGGTCTGTAATTTTTATCATAGGTACACTTCAACTGTGAGAGACGGAATCTAAAACAAAAATCCAGAAAATCACATTGTATGATTTTTAAGTAATTCATTTGCATTTTATTGCATGACATAAGTATTTGATACATCAGAAAAGCAGAACTTAATATTTGGTACAGAAACCTTTGTTTGCAATTACAGAGATCATACGTTTCCTGTAGGTCTTGACCAGGTTTGCACACACTGCAGCAGGGATTTTGGCCCACTCCTCCATACAGACCTTCTCCAGATCCTTCAGGTTTCGGGGGCTGTCGCTGGGCAATACAGACTTTCAGCTCCCTCCAAAGATTTTCTATTGGGTTCAGGTCTGGAGACTGGCTAGGCCACTCCAGGACCTTGAGATGCTTCTTACGGAGCCACTCCTTAGTTGCCCTGGCTGTGTGTTTCGGGTCGTTGTCATGCTGGAAGACCCAGCCACGACCCATCTTCGATGCTCTTACTGAGGGAAGGAGGATGTTGGCCAAGATCTTGTGATACAAGGCCCCATCCATCCTCCCCTCAATACGGTGCAGTCGTCCTGTCCCCTTTGCAAAAAAGCATCCCCAAAGAATTATGTTTCCACCTCCATGCTTCACGGTTGGGATGGTGTTCTTGGGGTTGTACTCATCCTTCTTCTTCCTCCAAACACGGCGAGTGGAGTTTAGACCAAAAAGCTATATTGTTGTCTCATCAGACCACATGACCTTCTCCCATTCCTCCTCTGGATCATCCAGATGGTCATTGGCAAACTTCAGACGGGCCTGGACATGCGCTGGCTTGAGCAGGGGGACCTTGCGTGCGCTGCAGGATTTTAATCTGTGACGGCATAGTGTGTTACTAATGGTTTTCTTTGAGACTGTGGTCCCAGCTCTCTTCAGGTCATTGACCAGGTCCTGCCGTGTAGTTCTGGGCTGATCCCTCACCTTCCTCATGATCATTGATGCCCCACGAGGTGAGATCTTGCATGGAACGCCAGACCGATGGTGATTGTCTGTCATCTTGAACATCTTCCATTTTCTAATAATTGCACCAACAGTTGTTGCCTTCTCACCAAGCTGCTTGCCTATTGTCCTGTAGCCCATCCCAGCCTTGTGCAGGTCTACAATTTTATCCCTGATGTCCTTACACAGCTCTCTGGTCTTGGCCATTGTGGAGAGGTTGGAGTCTGTTTGATTGAGTGTGTGGACAGGGGTCTTTTATACAGGTAATGAGTTCAAACAGGTGCAGTTAATACAGGTAATGAGTGGAGAACAGGAGGGCTTCTTAAAGAAAAACTAACAGGTCTGTGAGAGACGGAATTCTTACTGGTTGGTAGGTGATCAAATACTTACGTCATGCAATAAAATGCAAATTAATTACTTAAAAATCATACAATGTGATTTTCTGGATTTTTGTTTTAGATTCCGTCTATCACAGTTGAAGTGTACCTATGATAAAAATTACAGACCTCTACATGCTTTGTAAGTAGGAAAACCTGCAAAATCGGCAGTGTATCAAATACTTGTTCTCTCCACTGTATATACTGTATTCTATAATATTCTACTGTATCTTAGTCCATGCCGCTCTGTCATTGCTTATCCATATATGTATATATTCTTAAATTCCATTCCTTACTTAGATTTGTGTGTATTGGGTATATGTTGTGAAATTGTTAGATATTACTTGTTAGATATTACTGCACCGCTAGAAGCGCAAGCGTTTTGCTACACCCGCAATAACATCTGCTAAACACGTGTATGTGACAAATAAAATGTTGATTTGAACAGCTTCTATCACCAAGCCATAAGACTGCTAAATAGCTAACAAAATGTCTACATCGACTATCTGAGTTAACCTTGTATCTTTATTGACCTTGTATTTCAATCTTTGCACTGTCTCTATGCACACTCACAGGGCCCTACACACTCACACACACTGTCACTCCAACACTCACACCCACACTCACTCCATCATTTTCTCATTCACACATAATTTGCATGTACATTTATACTGACTCTACACACCCGCACACCCACTCACATACAAGCTGCTGCCACTCTGTTTATCTTATATCCTGTTGCCTAGTCCCCTTGGCCCCATACATATCTACCTCCATCACTCCAGTATCCCTGCAAAAGTATTCATCCCCCTTGGCGTTTTTCCTATTTTGTTGCATTACAACCTGTAATTTAAATTGATTTTTATTTGGATTTCATGTAATGGACATACAAAAAATTCTACAAAATAAATAACGGAAAAGTGGTGCGTGCATATGTATTCACCCCCTTTGCTATGAAGCCCCTAAATAAGATCTGGTGCAACCAATTACCTTCAGAAGTCACATAATTAGTTAAATAAAGTCCACCTGTGTGCAATCTAAGTGTCACATGATCTCAGTATATATACACCTGTTCTGAAAGGCCCCAGAGTCTGCAACACCACTAAGCAAGGGGCACCACCAAGCAAGCGGCACCATGAAGACCAAGGAGCTCGCTAAACAGGTCAGGGACAAAGTTGTGGAGAAGTATAGATCAGGGTTGGGTTATAAAAAAATATCAGAAACTTTGAACATCCCATGGAGCACCATTAAATCCATTATTAAAAAATGGAAAGAATATGGCACCACAACAAACCTGCCAAGAGAGGGCCGCCCACCAAAACTCATGGACCAGGCAAGGAGGGCATTAATCAGAGAGGCAACAAAGAGACCAAAGATAACCCTGAGCTGTCAAAGCTCCACAGCGGAGATTGGAGTATCTGTCCATAGGACCACTTTAAGCCATACACTCCACAGAGCTGGGCTTTACGGAAGAGTGGCCAGAAAAAAGCCATTGCTTAAAGAAGAAAATAAGCAAACACGTTTGGTGTTCGCCAAAAGGCATGTGGGAGAATCGCCAAACATATGGAAGAAGGTACTCTGGTCAGATTAGACTAAAAAACGCTATATCTGGCGCAAACCCAACACCTCTCATCACCCCGAGAACACCATCCCCACAGTGAAGCATGGTGGTGGCAGCATCATGCTGTGGGGATGTTTGTCATCGGCAGGGACTGGGAAACTGGTCAGAATTGAAGGAATGAGTTTGTAAGAAAGGCATTTCACTGTACTTGTGCATGTGACATTAAAACTCCATTCCGTTTTATACTCAACCAAACTAGGACAAAACAGACTGTGAAGTAATTTAATTTGTAAAACTTTTAATTTATTTACCATTGTATCAAAATATTGTTTTAGGCAATATTGTAAAAATCCATACCGGTATCTGGACTATATAGCCCAGCCATAGTTGATGTTGAGTCTCTGATACTGGGTTGAATGAGAACATGATACTGTATCTGTTCAATCTGCTTTATCCATTAGGACAGCAAACCTCCATCCATTCTCATCAGGAGGCAGCTAATTCAATGTCCAGAAGCCCATGAAAACTGAAGTGGCTAATTCAGACTGACTTTCTATTCCCTCGCTTTCTCTCAACATATTTCCTGTTCCTCTCTCTCTCACTCTCTCCTCTCTCTCCTCTCTCCCCCTCTCTCTCTATCTCCCCTCTCTCTCTCTCTCTCTTTTTCTCTCTCTCTCTTACTCTCTATCTCTCTCTCTTTCTCTTTCTCTCTATCTCCTCTCTCCCTCTCTCTCTCCTCTCTCTTCTCTCTCTCTCTCTCTCTCTCTCTCTCTCTCTCTCTACACCCGCTGTCTTTTCCTCTCACTCTCTCCATTTCTCTTCTTTCATCATTGTTCTAGATCTCTTGTTCATTTATTCCTGGCAACTGTTCGTCTTATTTTCCTCCAAATTCACACTCTCAATCACATAATACATTGTTCGCCAGCCAAAACTGTTGATTGCACTGGCCCCAGTCATAATAAATCTCCAACCATCAGTTTACCCATCCATTAGCATACTGAAAAAAAGAGTCTCCAGCCAAGACAACCCTAGCTCCATCACTAGCCTGGCTTATCAAAGGGAAGCAGAGGGCTAGAGGTATGGCCGGGACTATACCAGTATCGTGATACTCGTTAGTAACGTGGCAAGGAAACAAAACACGAGGCAGATTTAACGTCTTTAGGAAAACAGCCCCAATGTTGGAAACAAACATCAATATGTTGTCATCCAGTCACATGTATTTATTTTCCAAGCTATAGCACACAATATTTTACATAAAGCAGGTTTGTAAAGGACCAAAGTCAGAACAGGGTCGAAAAGGCAGTGCCATACTGGGATAGACAGGACCACACTGATGACTTAACTAGGCAGTGTCCAGTATACTGAACATTAACAAGAGTTTTCCATCAGATCAAATCAGCCCTCCCCAAATGAGTTTTCATTGGACCATGGATGAGCCAATCATGGTCATGGAGACATTGAATATGACTGGGTCCCATATGGAGCTTTAGGCCTGTAAAACTAAAACCCAGCTTCTCCCTAAACTCAGAGCAAGCCCCTTCCACTACCAGGTTCCAGACTACAAAGGTCCAATAATGAGCTAGCTGTATGGGGTGCCAGCCACTCCTATCTTCTATACTGTCTGTACAAAACATTAGGAACACCTTCCTAATAAATATTGACTTTCCCTCAGAACAGCCTCAATTAGTCGGGCATGGACTCTACAAGGTGTTGATAGTGTTCCACAGGCGATGCTTCCCACAGTTGTGTCAAGTTGGCTAGATGTCCTTTCGGTGGTGGACCATTCTTAATACACACAGGAAACTGTTGAGCATGAAAAACCCAGCAGCGTTGCAATTCTTGACACATTCAAACAGGTGCGCCTGGCACCTACTACCATACCCCATTCAAAGTCACTTCAATATTTTGTCTTGCCCATTCACCCTCTGAATGGAATACATACACAATCCATGTCTCAAATGTCTCAAGGCTTAAAAATCCTTCTTTAACCTGTCTCCTCCCCTTCATCTACACTGATTGAAGTGAATTTAACAAGTGGCATCAATAAGGGATCATAGCTTTCACCTGGATTCAACTGGTCAGTCTATGTCATGGAAAGAGCAGGTGTTCTTAATGTTTTGTACACTCAGTGTATATCGCCTCCCTTCTATCTCCCCTCTCTTCTTCTTCTTCTTCTCCTCCTCCTCTACTCTGTTCTACCTCTCCTCTACCCTTCTCTATCTCCTCTACTCTCCTCTATCTCTCCTCTACCCTCCTCTATCGCTCCTCTACTCTCCTCTACTTTCATCTACTCTCCTCTATCGCTCCTCTACTCTCCTCTATCGCTCCTCTACTCTCCTCTATTTATCTTCTACTCTCCTCTCCTCTAAGCTCCTCTATCTCTCCTCTACCCTCCTCTATCTCCTCTACTCTCCCCTATCTCTCCTCTACCCTCCTCTATCTCTCCTCTACTCTCCTCTACTCTCCTCTATCGCTCCTCTACTCTCCTCTACTCTCCACTACTTCCCTCTACTCTCCTCTATCTCTCCTCTACTCTCCTCTATCGCTCCTCTACTCTCCTCTACTCTCCTCTACTGTCCTCTATCGCTCCTCTCCTCTCCTCTACTCTCCTCCATCGCTCCTCTATCTCTCCTCTACTCTCCTCCATCGCTCCTCTATCTCCCCTCTCCTCTATCTCTCCTCTATCGCTCCTCTACTCTCCTCTATTTATCTTCTACTCTCCTCTATCTCTCCTCTACTCTCCTCTATCTCTCCTCTACCCTCCTCTATCTCTCCTCTACTCTCCTCTACTCTCCTCTACTCTCCTCCATCGCTCCTCTATCTCTCCCCTACTCTCCTCTATCTCTCCTCTATCTCTCCTCTACTCTCCTCTATTGCTTCTCTACTTTCCTCTACTCTCCTCTCCTCTCCTCTACTCTCCTCCATCGCTCCTCTATCTCTCCTCTACTCTCCTCTATCTCTCCTCTACTCTCCTCCATCGCGCCTCTATCTCTCCTCTATCTCTCCTCTATCTCCACTCTCCTCTATCTCTCCTCTACTCTACTCTCCTCTACTCTTCTCTACTCTCCTCAACTCTCCTCTATCGCTCCTCTATATCTCCTCTACTCTCCTCATCTCTACTCTCCTCTATCACACCTCTATTTGTCCTCTCCTCTCCTTTACTCTCCTCTACTCTCCTCTATCGCTCCTCTATATTTCCTCTCCTCTCCTCTTCTCTACTCTCCTCTACTCTATCGCTTTATCTCTCCTCTACTCTCCTCTCCCCCTCCTTTATCTCTCCACTTTCCCCTCTATCTCTCCACTCTCTCCTCTATCTCACCACTCTCTCCTCTATCTCTCCACTCTCTCCTCTATCTCACCACTCTCTCCTCTATCTCACCACTCTCTCCTCTATCTCTCCACTCTCTCCTCTATCTCACCACTCTCTCCTCTATCTCACCACTCTCTCCTCTATCTCTCCTCTATCTCACCACTCTCTCCTCTATCTCTCCACTCTCTCCTCTATCTCTCCACTCTCTCCTCTATCTCACCACTCTCTCCTCTACCTCTCCACTCTCTCCTCTATCTCACCACTCTCTCCTCTATCTCTCCACTCTCTCCTCTATCTCACCACTCTCTCCTCTATCTCTCCACTCTCTCCTCTATCTCACCACTCTCTCCTCTATCTCACCACTCTCTCCCCTATCTCACCACTCTCTCCTCTATCTCACCACTCTCTCCTCTATCTCTGCACTCTCCCCTCTATCTCACCACTCTCTCCTCTATCGCACCACTCTCTCCTCTATCTCTGCACTCTCCCCTCGATCTCACCACTCTCTCCTCTATCGCACCACTCTCTCCTCTATCGCTCCACTCTCTCCTCTATCTCTCCACACTCTCCACTCTCCCATGCCTGCTACTTCAATCTTTCTGATCGACAGACAGTCACATACCTCCCTATTCCGGTAGATTTATAGAGAGCTGTATTTCATCCCTCCATAGCGACTGGGGCGCAATGTCAGCTGAACACAGTCTGCATTAGGAAAGAGCTGTAATCCAATTTTAATAAAGACAAACCAAGGTCTTTTCTATATTCATCTGCCTCTCCCTCCCTCCCTCTTTCCATCCTCCCCTCCCCCGTCCCGTCCCCAGTAGCAGATGCTTGGGGTTTGTCTGTCTGAGAGGTAGCTAATAATGTATGTGTCCTTGGCAACAGCCAGTGGGAACTAGCTCTGGTCTGTCTGTCTGTGGAGGTGACCTGACAGCAGCCATTCATACTGGCCAGAGCAGTGACAGGCCTTGTATTCTTCTCCTTCCACAGAGAATAATCTCCTCTGCAGTCACTGAACACACCATGCATATTGTAACACACAATCAGGCAGCCATCTTTGATTTCGACTAAGGTACTCATGACTGCAATAATGTCGATGGCCAACAAACACTGAGGAATGATAAGCATCCCTGTGCAAAGATTATCACTGATTTACGGTGCAGATTTATATAGTGGACGTTCAGTCACAATCTATTGATTTGAGTGTAAAGCAAAAGAACGAATACACATATCATTGCAGAAAAGTGTCTGGTTAAGATTCGACAGCCTAGATGAGATTGAAAAATTACTCTCATAAACCCTGAAGTAGTTTTGGGATGTGTGAGTTGAACACCTCTCGGCATACCTAAATAAAGCACATGGTCCTCGCTTTGTGGGAAAGACTGCATTTGAGCATGTAATAAGCCTTGCTTATACACTGCCAGTCAGAAATAGATAAGAAGCTGTCTGTTATAGAAGAAAAACGGATATAAAAACAAATTAGGACCTGTCAAAAAGTGAGGGAGAAGCAGAGAGCATCTGAGAAGCATCTGGTTTGACACATTTACATATTTCTGGAAAGAAAACCTAGTCTCGCACACCAGCCGTCCCTGGGCTACACGTTATGTAACTCCCACTCAGTGCAAACCAACCGCTCCCACATCCACTACAGCAATACCAGAGGGAGCATGACATCATAGTCATTACCCTGTATTAGAACGTATTACTGATGGATTGGCTTGTTTCAACATGACATCATAGTCATTACCCTGTATTAGAACGTATTACTGATGGATTGGCTTGTTTCAACATGACATCATAGTCATTACCCTGTATTAGAACGTATTACTGATGGATTGGCTTGTTTCAACATGACATCATAGTCATTACCCTGTATTAGAACGTATTACTGATGGATTGGCTTGTTTCAACATGACATCATAGTCATTACCCTGTATTAGAACGTATTACTGATGGATTGGCTTGTTTCAACATGACATCATAGTCATTACCCTGTATTAGAACCTATTACTGATGGATTGGCTTGTTTCAACATGACACCATAGTCATTACCCTGTATTAGAACCTATTACTGATGGATTGGCTTGTTTCAACATGACATCATAGTCATTACCCTGTATTAGAACCTATTACTGATGGATTGGCTTGTTTCAACATGACATCATAGTCATTACCCTGTATTAGAACCTATTACTGATGGATTGGCTTGTTTCAACATGAGATGGTGGTCAGGAGGTCAATTCAGCTACTCCATGAAAGAAACCTGCACACAGCATTATGCTATGCATGTCTTTCTTTATTCAATGTGTTTGTTGTTGGCCCAGCAATGGTGTGAACGTTGGGATGTGTTTATCACTCAGACACATTTCTGCTGTGCATTCAACTGAGCGACAGAGCGTGCTTCTTAAACTAGAAGGTGTGATTTGTGGCTTACTCCTTGGGTGGGTTGAGGTCTTCAGGTCGGGTCTCGAAGAACACACGGACCTCCTCACACTGGGAGATGTACACAGGCAGCTGAATCAGAGCCTGCACATAGAGACAGAAACACAGGAAGGTTAGAAAGTTCATCAATCAGAACCAAATGCTGTTATTGTATTAATATCAGGGGATTGGGAGTAGTAGTGTTTAGCAGGAAGTACCTAGCCTGTTAGGGAGTGGTGGTGTTTAGTAGGAAGTATCTAGCCTGTTTGGGAGTAGTGGTGTTTAGCAGGAAGTATCTAGCCTGTTTGGAAGAAGTAGTGTTTAGCAGGAAGTATCTGTATCTAGCCTGTTTGGGAGTAGTGGTGTTTAGCAGGAAGTATCTAGCCTGTTTGAGAGTAGTGGTGTTAAGTAGTAAGTATCTGTATCTAGCCTGTTTGCCAGGGGGACTTCATATTTGACATACCGGTATAATGATACAGCATGATGAATGACAGATGCTACATGACAGGTGCTACATTCACATACCATGTCCCCTTGAGTACATACAGTAGGCCATCACCCAGCTAGCCCACACTGACATAAATAACCCATCTACCTAAATGGAGCCTAGTCGGCACTCCGCCTAATTCTATTCTATTTCCTGTTTCTAATCTAACATCTTTGAATATTTTTCCCTGTGGGGGCCAGCAGGTCTGTGGCTCTGACCAGGGCTATGTGGATCATCTAGAGGTGAGGTGGGAGAGATGCAGGCTGACAGGGCCAACATGGCCGTTCCTCAGGAGATTAAAAGCTAACTGGCCTGAGATCTTACCCTCTAAATACACCTCCGCTGTCTTCAACCAGGATCTCAGCGATCACTGCCTTATTGCCTGCGTCCGTAACGGGTCCGCGGTCAAACGACCACCCCTCATCACTGTCAAACGCTCCCTAAAACACTTTAGCGAGCAGGCCTTCCTAATTGACCTGGCCCAGGTATCCTGGATGGATATCGATCTCATTCCGTCAATAGAGGATGCCTGGTTGTTCTTTAAAAGTGCTTTCCTCTCAATCTTAAATAAGCATGCCCCATTCAAAAAATTCAGAACTAAGAACAGATATAGCCCCTGGTTCTCCTCAGACTTGACTGCCCTTGACCAGCACAAAAACATCCTGTGGCGTACAGCATTAGCATCGAATAGCCCCCGCGATATGCAACTTTTCAGGGAAGTTAGGAACCAATACACACAAGCAGTTAGGAAAGCAAAGGCTAGCTTTTTCAAACAGAAATTTGCATCCTGTAGCACTAACTCCAAAAAGTTTTGGGACACTGTAAAGTCCATGGAGAATAAGAGCACCTCCTCCCAGCTGCCCACTGCACTGAGGCTAGGAAACACTATCACCACCGATAAATCTACAATAATCGAGAATTTCAACAAGCATTTTGCTACGGCTGGCCATGCTTTCCACCTGGCTACCACTACCCGGGCCACCAGCTCTGCACCCTCCGCTGCAACTTGCCCATGCCCCCCGCTTCTCCTTCACACAAATTCAGACAGCTGATGTTCTGAAAGAGCTGCAAAATCTGGACCCCTACAAATCATCTGGGCTAGACAATCTGGACCCTTTCATTCTAAAAATAGCCGCCAAAATTGTCGCAACCCCTATTACTAGCCTGTTCAACCTCTCTTTCATAATGTCTGAGATCCCCAGAAATTGGAAAGCTGCCGCGGTCATCCCCCTCTTCAAAGGGGGTGACACTCTAGATCCAAACTGTTACAGACCTATATCCATCCTGCCCTGCCTTTCGAAAGTTTTTGAAAGCCAAGTTAACAAACAGATCACCGACCATTTCGAATCCCACCGTACCTTCTCCGCTATGCAATCCAGTTCCCGAGCTGGTCATGGGTGCACTTCAGCCACGCTCAAGGTCCTAAACGATATTATAACCGCGATCGATAATAGACAGTACTGTGCAGCCGTCTTCATCGACCTGGCCAAGGCTTTCGACTCTGTCAATCACTGCATTCTTATTGGCAGACTAAATAGCCTTGGTTTCTCAAATGACTGCCTTGCCTGGTTCACCAACTACTTCTCAGATAGAGTTCAATGTGTCAAATCGGAGGGCCTGTTGTCTGGACCTATGGCAGTCTCTATGGGGGTGCCACAGTTCAATTCTTGGGCCGACTCTTTTCTCTGTGTATATCAATGATGTCGCTCTTGCTGCTGGTGACTCTCAGATCCACCTCTACGCAGACAACACCATTTTGTATACATCTGGCCCTTCATTGGACACTGTGTTAACAAACCTCCAAACGAGCTTCAATGCCATTCAACACTCCTTCCGTAGCCTCCAACTGCTCTTAAACACTAGTAAAACTAAATGCATGCTCTTCAATCGAATGCTGCTGGCACCCGCCCACCCGACTAGAATCACTACTCTCGACGGGTCTGACTTAGAGTATGTGGACAACTACAAATACCTAGGTGTCTGGTTAGACTGTAAACTCTCCTTCCAGACTCACATTAAGCATCTCCAATCCAAAGTGAAATCTAGAATCGGCATCATATTTCGCAACAAAGCCTCCTTCACTCATGCTGCCAAACATGCCCTCGTAAAACTGACTATCCTACCGATCCTTGACTTCGGCGATGTCATTTACAAAATAGCCTCCAACACTCTACTCAGCAAATTGGATGTAGTCTATCACAGTGCCATCCGTTTTGTCACCAAAGCCCCATATACTACCCACCACTGTGACCTGTACGCTCTTGTTGGCTGGTCCTCACTACATTTTCGTCGCCAAACCCACTGGCTCCAGGCCATCTATAAATCACTGCTAGGCAAATCTCTGCCTTATCTTAGTTCATTGGTCACCATAGCAACACCCACCCGTAGTATGCGCTCCAGCAGGTATATCTCACTGGTCATCCCCAAAGCCAACACCTCCTTTGGCCGCCATTCCTTCCAGTTCTCTGCTGCCAATGACTGGAACGAACTGCAAAAATCTCTGAAGCTGGAGACTCTTATCTCCCTCACTAACTTTAAGCATCAGTTGTCAGAGCACCTTACCGATAAATAATAATATGCCATTTAGCAGACGCTTTTATCCAAAGCGACTTACATTCATGCGTGCATACATTTTTTTTTTGTGTATGGGTGGTCCCGGGGATCGAACCCACTACCTTGGCGTTACAAGCGCCGTGCTCTACCAGCTGAGCTACAGAGGACCACCACCGATCACTGCACCTGTACACAGCCCTTCTGAAATTAGCCCACTCAACTACCTCATCCCCGTATTGTTATTTATTTTGCTCATTTGCACCCCAGTATCTCTATTTGCACATCATCTCTTGCACATCTATCATTCCAGTGTTAATACTAATTGTAATTATTTTGCACTATGGCCTGTTTATTGCCTTACCTCCATAACTTGCTACATTTGCACACACTGTATATATATTTTCTGTGGTATTTTTGACTTTATGTTTTGTTTTACCCCATATGTAACTCTGGGTTGTTGTTTTTATTGCACTGCTTTGCTTTATCTTGGCCAGGTCGCAGTTGTAAATGAGAACTTGTTCTCAACTGGCTTACCTGGTTAAATAAAGGTGAAAAAACTAAACAAAAAACAAAAATATTCTCTCTTTCTCTTTATCAGCCCAGCCTCAAAGACCTCAGCACTGAGGGGGTCAAACAAAGAGAATCGCCTCAGTGATCCAACTGATCCAATGCCCAGAACCAGCCAGTGTGTCTCACCGACCACACATTCATTATTATCATTATTAGCACTCTGTGCAGAGAGGTAAGTATGGAGCACACTCCTCGCTGCCATGAGGCATTTCTCAAGGCTATCACAGGCCCAGAGCCAGCATACATCTGCTTTTAATAAGGCTAAGTGACTCAGCACTGTCCTCCCAGAGAGGGGTCTCTCTCTCTCTCTTTCTCTCTCTCTCTATCTCCCCCACAGCCTGAATTATGATTTAAAACCTGACGGGC
Organism: Coregonus clupeaformis; assembly: GCF_020615455.1. Taxonomy (NCBI): domain Eukaryota; kingdom Metazoa; phylum Chordata; class Actinopteri; order Salmoniformes; family Salmonidae; genus Coregonus; species Coregonus clupeaformis. The sequence goes on along the minus strand of NC_059204.1, from coordinate 29,363,767 downwards.
ATAAAACACAGGCCAGACAGAGTTCAAGGTGCCCTTGTCCGGTGTGACAACTTGCCTTTTTAGGCTCACCATATAGGAAGCCGTGCCAATGGACTGCTCATGCTAAAAGTGTCCCCTGGTCCTGGTGACTGAACCTGGTTCACTGTGTTTGGGGTTAGGATGACCATCCTCCCTCTGGATTTATCCCCCCTCCACTCTGCCTGTGATCTGGCCAGTCATTAGTATTCTACACAGAGACTGGAGGCCAGGAGGCACATTACAGCAAATTGACTTTATTGGTGTTCTTTACAGCAGACAACATTCAGATAATTGTGTGTGTCCATGTTTGTGTGTGTGCGTGTTTGTGTGTGTATTTGTGTGTTCATGTTTGTGTATGTGTGTGTGTGTCTGTGTTTGTTTGTGTGTGTGTGTGAGTGTGTGGGTGTGTGTGAGTGTGTGTGTGTGTGACTGTGAGTGTGTGTGAGTGTGTGTGTGTGTGTGTGAGTGTGAGTGTGTATGTGTGTGTGTGGGTGAGTATGAGTGTGAGTGAGTGTGTGTGTGTGTGTGTGCGAGTGTGAGTGTATGTTTTTGTGTGTGAGTGTGTGTGTGATTGTGTGTGACTGTTAGTGTGTGAGTGTGAGTGTGTGTGTGAGTGTGAGTGTGTGAGTGTGTGTGTGAGTGTGAGAGTGTGAGTGTGTGTGTGTGTGTGTGTGTGTGTGTGTGTGTGTGAGAGTGTAAGTGTGAGCGGGAGTGTAACTGACTGTGTGTGAGAGTGTGAGTGATTGTGTGTGTGTGTGTGTGTGTGTGTGTGTGAGAGAGTGTGAGTGTGATGTGAATGTGTGTGTGTGTGTGTGTGTGTGTGTGAGTGAGTTTGAGTGATTTTGTGTGTGTGTGTGAGAGTGTGAGTGTGATGCGAATGTGTGTGTGTGTGTGTGTGTGAGTGTGATGTGATGTGAATGTGTGTGTGTGAGAGTGTGATGTGAATGTGTGTGTGTGTGAGAGCATGAGTGTGAGAGTGTGAGTGTGATTTGAATGTGTGTGTGAGTGTGAGAGTAAGAGATAGTGTGAGATTGAATGTGGTGTGTTTGTGTGTGAGTGTGAGTGAGAGTGTGAGAGTGTGAGTGTGAAGTGAATGTGTGTGTGTGAGAGTGTGAATGTGAGTGTGAGTGAGAGTGTGTGTGTGTGAGAGTGATGGGAATGTGTGTGTGTGTGAGAGTTGTGTGTGTGAGTGTGTGAGAGAGTGAGTGTGAGTGATTGTGTGAGTGTGATGTGAGAGTCAGACAGAGGACAATGAAGGCAGAAAGAGAGTACAGTCTTTAGCTAGACAGATGGTTGTCATGTGTAGTCAGTCAGAGGTCTTTTCCCTCTGTTTTCTCTTTGTTGGACAGAGGAAGGAGTTGTGTGGTTGGAAGTCTGATGTAGAGCTTGGATGAATCAGAACCTATCAAGCTCTCCCCTAACTGCCATCTACAGGACAGGTGTTCTTGGTCCTTTTCTCATTTTTCTACACTAGTCAGTTCTTCTGTAGCTTTTGTTGGGTCACATTTGTAGAAATAGCTCAGTGCATTTTCATTCCACGAAGTGGGTATTATTGGGTCTATTGGGATACGGACCTGAATGATTTAGTTAAAAAACAAATTAAGATGTACCCTTCAATTACAGATGTAGGATCTTAATTTGACCTACAGCACCTTCGGAAAGTATTCAGACCCCTTGACCAATACACACAATAATCCATAATGACCAGGACCCATATCAATTCAAATGGATCCATGTATTCATGGTAACAACAGTGTAATAACCTCAATATGTTGTCAAACCGATCATAGCTTCAAAGGTGAAATCCCACGATGATTTCATTTCTGATTCATGGTCACACCTAGTCCACAATGATGTGGTTTCAAGGGAAGATAAATGGAGTTACTTGGTACATTGTGTGGTTTAATTTGGTGTCGTGTCAACCATTTTCTACAGAATGGACCTGACATCCTTTCATATGATCTCACTTCCCACACCGTCTACTCACGCATTGGGCTAACACTATTGTAGTCTTGCAAAGGATGCATGGACAATAGACATACGGTGCATTCGGAAAGTATTCAGACCCCTTGACTTTTTCCACATTTTGTTACGTTACAGCCTTATTCTAAAATTGATTAAATAAAAAAAATTCCCTCATCAATCTACACACAATAGCCCATAATGACAAAGTGAAAACAGGTTTTTAGAAATGTTAGCTAATTTATTAAAAATAAAAAACAGAAATACCTTATTTACATAAGTATTCAGACCCTTTGCTATGAGACTCGAAATTGAGTTCAGGTGCATCCTGCTTCCATTTACCATCCTTGAGCTGTTCCTACAACTTGACTGGAGTCCACCTGGGGTAAATCAATTGATTGGACATAATATGGAAAGCCACACAGCTGTCTATAACAGGTCCCACAGCTGTCTATAACAGGTCCCACAGCTGTCTATAACAGGTCCCACAGCTGTCTATAACAGGTCCCACAGCTGTCTATAACAGGTCCCACAGCTGTCTATAACAGGTCCCACAGTTGACAGAGCCAAGCCATGAGGTCGAAGGAATTGTCCGTAGAGCTCCGAGACAGAATTTTGTCGAGGCACAGATCTGGGGAAGGGTACCAAAACATTTCTGCAGCATTGAAGGTCCCCAAGAATACAGCACCCTCCATCATTCTTGAATTGAAGAAGTTTGGAACCATCAAGACTCTTCCTAGAGCTGGCTGCCCAGCCAAACTGAGCAATCGGGGGAGAAGGGTCTTGGTCAGGGAGGTGACCAAGAACCCGATGGTTACTCTGACAGAGCACCAGTGTTCCTCTGTGGAGATGGGAGAACCTTCCAGAAGGACAACCATCTCTGTAGCACTCCACCAATCAGGCCTTTATGGTAGAGTGGCCAGACAGAAGCCACTCCTCAGTAAAAGGCACATGACAGCCCGCTTGGAGTTTGCCAAAAGGCACCTAAAGACTCTCAGACCATGAGAAACAAGATTCTCTGGTCTGATGAAACCAAGATTGAACTCTTTGGCCTGAATGACAAGCCTCACGTCTGGAGGAAACCTGGCACCGTCCCTATGGTGAAGCATGGTGGTGGCAGCATCATGCTGTGGAGATGTTTTTCAGCAGCAGGGACTAGGAGACTAGTCAGGATCGAGGGAAAAATGAACAGAGCAAAGTACAGAAAGATCCTTGATGAAAACCTGCTCCAGAACGCTCAGGACCTCAGACTGGGGCGAAAGTTCACCTTCCAACAGGACAACGACCCTAAGCACACAACCAAGACAAAGCAGGAGTGGCTTCGGGACAAGTCTCTGAATGTCCTTGAGTGGCCCAGCCAGAGACTTGAACCTGATCGAACATCTCTGGAGAGACCTTAAAATAACTGTGCTTACCTGACAGAGCTTGAGAGGATCTGCAGAGAAGAATTGGAGAAACTCCCCAAATACAGATGTGCCAAGCTTGTAGTGTCATACCCAAGAAGACTCGATGCTATAATCGCTGCCAAAGGTGCTTCAACAAAGTACTGAGCAAAGGGTCTGAATACTTATGTAAATGTGATAAAATTATAAATTAGCAAACATTTCTAAAAACCTGTTTTTGCTTTGTCATTATGGGGTATTGTGTGTAGATTTATTAGGGGAAAAAACAATTTAATCAATTTTAGAAAAAGGCTGTAACGTAACAAAATGTGGAAAAAAACAAGGGGTCTGAATACTTTCCGAAGGCACAAGATTAGATTAGATTAGTAGTAGATTAGATTAGTAGTAGATTAGATTAGTAGTAGATTAGATTAGTAGTAGATTAGATTAGATTAGTAGTAGATTAGATTAGTAGTAGATTAGATTAGTAGTAGATTAGATTAGTAGTAGATAAGATTAGTAGTAGATTAGATTAGTAGTAGATTAGATTAGTAGTAGATTAGATTAGTAGTAGATTATAGGTTTTGTGGAAAATTGAAATTCTGAACCTTGAGAAACACCGGTAATAGGGTACAACACCGGTAATAGGGTACAACACCGGTAATAGGGTACAACACCGGTAATAGGGTACAACACCGGTAATAGTGTACAACACCAGTAATAGGGTACAACACCAGTAATAGGGTACAACACCAGTAATAGGGTACAACACCGGTAATAGGGTACAACACCAGTAATAGGGTACAACACCAGTAATAGGGTACAACACCAGTAATAGTGTACAACACCGGTAATAGGGTACAACACCGGTAATAGGGTACAACACCGGTAATAGGGTACAACACCAGTAATAGTGTACAACACCGGTAATAGGGTACAACACCGGTAATAGGGTACAACACCAGTAATAGGGTACAACACCAGTAATAGGGTACAACACCAGTAATAGTGTACAACACCGGTAATAGGGTACAACACCGGTAATAGGGTACAACACCGGTAATAGGGTACAACACCAGTAATAGGGTACAACACCGGTAATAGGGTACAACACCAGTAATAGTGTACAACACCGGTAATAGGGTACAACACCAGTAATAGGGTACAACACCAGTAATAGGGTACAACACCGGTAATAGGGTACAACACCGGTAATAGGGTACAACACCAGTAATAGGGTACAACACCAGTAATAGTGTACAACACCGGTAATAGGGTACAACACCGGTAATAGGGTACAACACCGGTAATAGGGTACAACACCAGTAATAGTGTACAACACCGGTAATAGGGTACAACACCGGTAATAGTGTACAACACCAGTAATAGTGTACAACACCAGTAATAGGGTACAACACCAGTAATAGTGTACAACACCGGTAATAGGGTACAACACCGGTAATAGGGTACAACACCGGTAATAGGGTACAACACCAGTAATAGGGTACAACACCGGTAATAGGGTACAACACCAGTAATAGTGTACAACACCGGTAATAGGGTACAACACCGGTAATAGGGTACAACACCAGTAATAGGGTACAACACCAGTAATAGGGTACAACACCGGTAATAGGGTACAACACCAGTAATAGGGTACAACACCAGTAATAGGGTACAACACCAGTAATAGTGTACAACACCGGTAATAGGGTACAACACCAGTAATAGGGTACAACACCGGTAATAGGGTACAACACCGGTAATAGGGTACAACACCGGTAATAGGGTACAACACCAGTAATAGGGTACAACACCAGTAATAGGGTACAACACCAGTAATAGGGTACAACACCGGTAATAGGGTACAACACCAGTAATAGTGTACAACACCGGTAATAGGGTACAACACCAGTAATAGGGTACAACACCAGTAATAGTGTACAACACCGGTAATAGGGTACAACACCGGTAATAGGGTACAACACCAGTAATAGGGTACAACACCAGTAATAGTGTACAACACCAGTAATAGTGTACAACACCGGTAATAGGGTACAACACCGGTAATAGGGTACAACACCGGTAATAGGGTACAACACCGGTAATAGGGTACAACACCAGTAATAGGGTACAACACCAGTAATAGGGTACAACACCGGTAATAGGGTACAACACCAGTAATAGGGTACAACACCGATAATAGGGTACAACTAGGGCTGTGACGATCATGAAATTCTGTCAGCCGGTGATTGGTCAAGCAAATAACTGCTGGTCTCACGGTAATTGACCGTTAATTAACATAAACACATTTAGCATCTCCTGGTTTCCATGCATAGTCTACTTTATTTTATACAATTGAACATAGCTGATTAAAATAGAAAGGATATTTTCTCCAAACGATTTGAGGGAGTGCGCTCATGCGGCTATTCTGTGTTGAGCGGTTAACAAATAAACAAGTACTTCTACATAGTTATTTATGTGACTTTAGTTGTGATACAAACGTTGGGCTATATGTTTAGATATTTTATATATTCTAAGGCTGCATGATGCGACTCATGATGATTTGAAAAAAGTTGCATGAAAGGCATGAGCTCTGCTTTGTTTTAGGCAGGCTGCACACACTTCATCAGTCTCTCATTCACAATTTGACAAGCACTTGATAATGCCTCGAATTTCCCGGCTGCATCCCCTCTGTGTGGCCCTAATGCCCCCTAAAAAAAGCAATACCTTTTGCGGCCAGTGGCCGTTGTGCCCTTGGGCTGAATATAATAATTATAATTCCCTTCTCCCGGCTGCGTGCCGAAGCACCTCTCACTCACATGGCTCTCCATCACGTGATCGGGTCTTTCTCACAGGCTACAACTGAAGACAGACACATCGAGGACGCAACTGCGCGCATCCTTATCCAATTCCGAGGCGCATATGGAAGATATTGGAAGAACTGTCCAGATGTACTTTTCGTCAGCCAACAAGATGAGTAGGCTTAACGAAGAGCAAAAGCACTAGCCTATGTCAATCTACTATCCCCCATAGTACAAAAGTTGCCCTATTTTATTCTGTGCGAGAAAATAATATTCCAAACATAGTCTGGGACAGTTGTGGGATGCAATAGATCCCAAATTAATACAATCACTAGCATAAAAAAAAAACAGTTTTAAGCAATGAGCCTGACGGAACAGATGAGAACATTCAGCTTAAATCTTTACATATACTAAATATATATGTGTAAAATTTGTTTTGATTTAGAATGGACCATTATCTTGCACCTGTCTTGAAACAGGAGCAGTGAAATAATACATACCATCTATGCACTTAATTAGTGAATGGAGGACGCTTTTCCCGTGGTTTATTTTCATGCCAGCCAGGTAGGCTATACTCCTGTTGTAAAGAGAAGCAATGTGGTAGTAGGCCTAGCCTATAGAAAGCTGATGGGATCCTCTTTTTAACAGAGGCCATCACTCTGTTTTCTCACGCAATTGCATAGCCTATAGAAATGTTGCGCAACATGAGCTCATGGGCTCTCATGAAGTGTTTGATTAGATTTTCGATTACATTTGCATTGATGTCAGAGTGATTAGAGGGACAATAGAGTGCGGAGTACCGGGCAGTTAGAAAGTTTGGTAGGCTACTAATGACCATCAGCAGCATCAGAGCTTGAAAAAGCCTAATTACCGTGACTAAACGGTCACGTGGAATTTGACTGCCATCATGACTCGTGACCACCGGTATGGCGGTAATCAGGTCACCGTAACAGCCCTAGGTACAACACCAGTAATAGGGTACCACTGGAGTGCAACCGTACTGTATGGAACCAGTGCCTGAGGAAGGCCTGCAGCACCATCAAGGACCCCACACACCCCAGCCACCAGCTGTTCACTCCCTTACCGTCGGGCAGACGGTATCGGAGCATGAGGTCTGATACCTAAAACATACTGATGAGCTAGTTAAAAAGCAAATATTTAAAGTGGGCTTCTTTTAGAGAAATAGATATTGCCTCTCCCTTAACAGCAGGAAGCAGATGGTACAGTCAACTTTCCTGCCAGTTCTTGACTATGGTGACACCATTTACCAGAATGCAAATGGTGCCGTCAACCATAGCGCCTTTCGCTTTATCACAGGGGACCGTTTTAATACGCATCACTGCATCCTGTAACAAAAGGTTGTCTGGTCCTCATTAAAGTCCAGTAGATCATTTCACTATTCCCTTTCTGTTTACAAAGCTCTACTACACAAGCTCCTGACTTACCTAACTACAGTGAGGGGAAAAAAGTATTTGATCCCCTGCTGATTTTGTACGTTTGCCCACTGACAAAGACATGATCTGTCTATAATTTTAATGGTAGGTTTATTTGAACAGTGAGAGACAGAATAACAACAAAGAAATCCAGAAAAACGCATGTCAAAAATGTTATAAATTGATTTTCATTTTAATGAGGGAAATAAGTATTTGACCCCTCTGCAAAACATTACTTAGTACTTGGTGGCAAAACCCTTATTGGCAATCACAGAGGTCAGACGTTTCTTGTAGTTGGCCACCAGGTTTGCACACATCTCAGGAGGGATTCTGTTCCACTCCTCTTTGCAGATCTTCTCCAAGTCATTAAGGTTTCAAGGCTGACGTTTGGCAACTCGAACCTTCAGCTCCCTCCACAGATTTTCGATGGGATTAAGGTCTAGAGACTGGCTAGGCCACTCCAGGACCTTAATGTGCTTCTTCTTGAGTCACTCCTTTGTTGCCTTGGCCGTGTGTTTGGGTCATTGTCATGCTGGAATACCCATCCACGATCCATTTTCAATGCCCTGGCTGAGGGAAGGAGGTACATGGCCCCGTCCATCGTCCCTTTGATGCGGTGAAGTTGTCCTGTCCCCTTAGCAGAAAAACACCCCCAAAGCATAATGTTTCCACCTCCATGTTTGACGGTGGGGATGGTGTTCTTGGGGTCATAGGCAGCATTCCTCCTCCTCCAAACACGGCGAAATTGAGTTGATGCCAAAGAGCTCGATTTTGGTCTCATCTGACCACAACACTTTCACCCAGTTCTCCTCTGAATCATTCAGATGTTCATTGGCAAACTTCAGACGGCCCTGTATATGTGCTTTCTTGAGCAGGGGGACCTTGCAGGCGCTGCAGGATTTCAGTCCTTCACGGCGTAGTGTGTTACTGATTGTTTTCTTGGTGACTATGGTCCCAGCTGCCTTGAGATCATTGACAAGATCCTCCCGTGTAGTTCTGGGCTGATTCCTCACCGTTCTCATTAATATTGCAACTCCACGAGGTGAGATCTTGCATGGAGCCCCAGGCCGAGGGTGATTGACAGTTATTTTGTGTTTCTTCCATTTGCGAATAATCGCACCAACTGTTGTCACCTTCTCACCAAGCTGCTTGGCGATGGTCTTGTAGCCCATTCCAGCCTTGTGTAGGTCTACAATCTTGTCCCTGACATCCTTGGAGAGCTCTTTGGTCTTGGCCATGGTGGAGAATTTGGAATCTGATTGATTGATGGCTTCTGTGGACAGGTGTCTTTTATACAGGTAACAAACTGAGATTAGGAGCACTCCCTTTAAGAGTGTACTCCTAATCTCAGCTCGTTACCTGAATAAAATACACCTGGGAGCCAGAAATCTTTCTGATTGAGAGTGGGTCAAATAATTATTGCCCTCATTAAAATGCAAAATCAATTTATAACATTTTTGACATTCGTTTTGTTGTTATTCTGTCTCTCACTGTTCAAATAAACCTACCATTAAAATTATAGACTGATCATTTCTTTGTCAGTGGGCAAACGTACAAAATCAGCAGGGGATCAAATACTTTTTTCCCTCACTGTATGTTGTTGAAGTAGAAAAAAATGAGTTACCAAACCCGTTCACAGGGTTGATTAACTCTTGAGGTTCCTCGGGTCTCCATCGAATTAGGTAAATACGCTTTCAGTTTTAATGTCCCCCATTTTTTGAAAAACGTGCAGAATTTTCTACGTCTTGATTCCCTAGTGCAGTTTCGGAGTCTAATGTTGAATTTGTTAAATGAGAATTGCATTTGTTTTGAATAAATGTAAACATTTATTGTGGTGTTGAAATTGTAGTTTTTAAAATTATAACCTGGATTTTTTTATTTATTATTGTTGGAATGTTTGTGTTGAATTTGTTGTCCTCAGGGCACCATTGAAAATGAGACCCTGGTTTCAATGTGCTCCCTTGATTAAATAAAAGTTTAATAAAATCAAATTTGCTCCCCAATCCCCCCTTCCCCAAAACACATGTAAATATTGGACAATACATGGTGCCTTGCAGTATTATACTTATGCTAACATATTTATTATATTCTACTGAACCATTTACTTTATGTTCGTATTCGTATCTTTTATTATTTCTTATTGTTGTTGCATTGTTGTGCAGGAACCTGCAAGTTAGCATTTCGTTGGATGGTGTATACCATACATACAGTTGGGAGAACAAGTATTTGATACACTGCCAAATTTGCAGGTTTTCCTACTTACAAAGCATGTAGAGGTCAGTAATTTTTATCATAGGTCCCCCTGTTCAAGCCAGCGCATGTCCAGGCCCGTCTGAAGTTTGCCAATGACCATCTGGATGATCCAGAGGAGGAATGGGAGAAGGTCATGTGGTCTGATGAGACAAAAATAGAGCTTTTTGGTTTAAACTCCACTCGCCGTGTTTGAAGGAAGAAGAAGGATGAGTACAACACCAAGAACACCATCCCAACCGTGAATCATGGAGGTGGAAACATCATTTTTTGGGGATGCTTTCTGCAAAGGGGACAGGACGACTGCACTCTATTGAGGGCAACTAAGGAGTGGCTCCGTAAGAAGCATCTCAAGGTCCTGGATTGGCCTAGCCAGTCTCCAGACTTGAACCCAATAGAAAATCTTTGGAGGGAGCTGAAAGTCCGTATTGCCCAGCGACAGCCCCGAAACCTGAAGGATCTGGAGAAGGTCTGTGTGGAGGAGTGGGCCAAAATCCCTGCTGCAGTGTGTGCAAAACTGGTCAAGACCTACAGGAAACGTATGATCTCTGTAATTGCAAACAAAGGTTTCTGTACCAAATATTAAGTTCTGCTTTTCTGATGTATCAAATACTTATGTCATGCAATAAAATGCAAATTAATTACTTAAAAATCAAACAATGTGAGATTAGATTCCGTCTCTCACAGTTGAAGTGTACCTATGATAAAAATTACAGACCTCTACATGCTTTGTAAGTAGGAAAACCTGCAAAATCGGCAGTGTATCAAATACTTGTTCTCCCCACTGTACGACTAATAAAATTGAAACTTGATACTTGAAACTTGTATATCCTCCAGCATCAACCTCTCCTTTCCTAACAGCAGAAACTCCAGCATGGGGAATTCCATGTGAGTCAGGTTCAGGATTCACTCAGCGTTTTGACAGAAAGGTTGAAATGGTGATCCTCCGAGCCAAACATGAAAGGAACCATAAAGTAAACACCTTCTACGTTTCACTCTGTCAGCCTGACTAGGGTCGAGGCAGAGGGGAGAGTCAGCCAGCGTGACCAGGCAGAACCACAGACCTTTGATCCGACCCCCACTTCCCCCATCAAAGCCCCTCACCCAGGGGTTCAAAGAGCCAGGGAGGGGGCTGACTGGCCGGGGAGTGAGTGGTTCACCTGTCACTCCACTAACAGGAAGCAGTATGAGTAGTAGGGTGTATCAGCTGATTAAAGGCAAGCCACCAACACAGTCTACAGAGCCTAAGGAGACAAACTATTATACTATACAGGTGGTCGTAGGGCTAGACATTTCATTATCCAAAGCTACAGTATTACCAGATGATTTTGTTAAAGGGACATTTCTAAAATGTTCTACTTCATAGTGCTGGAGATGATGAATATGAAGTTGACATTTTTTGACATTTCCCTTTAAGCCCTCGCAGACAGAGAGGAGAGGAGTTGTATTTTCATATATTTCAAGTATTTGTTTTAGGTGCATTTTAGGTGACAATAAAACATATTTGGATATCCAGTGGATATACAGTGGGGAGAACAAGTATTTGATACACTGCCGATTTTGCAGGTTTTCCTACTTACAAAGCATGTAGAGGTCTGTAATTTTTATCATAGGTACACTTCAACTGTGAGAGGCGGAATCTAAAACAAAAATCCAGAAAATCACATTGTATGATTTTTAAGTAATTAATTTGCATTTTATTGCATGACATAAGTATTTGATCACCTACCAACCAGTAAGAATTCCAGCTCTCACAGACCTGTTAGTTTTTCTTTAAGAAGCCCTCCTGTTCTCCACTCATTACCTGTATTAACTGCACCTGTTTGAACTCGTTACCTGTATAAAAGACACCTGTCCACACACTCAATCAAACAGACTCCAACCTCTCCACAATGGCCAAGACCAGAGAGCTGTGTAAGGACATCAGGGATACAATTGTAGACCTGCACAAGGCTGGGATGGGCTACAGGACAATAGGCAAGCAGCTTGGTGAGAAGGCAACAACTGTTGGCGCAATTATTAGAAAATTGAAGAAGTTCAAGATGATGGTCAATCACCCTCAGTCTGGGGCTCCATGCAAGATCTCACCTCGTGGGGCATCAATTATCATGAGGAAGGTGAGGGATCAGCCCAGAACTACACGGCAGGACCTGGTCAATGACCTGAAGAGAGCTATTAAGTTCTGCTTTTCTGATGTATCAAATACTTATGTCATGCAATAAAATGGAAATTAATTACTTAAAATCATACAATGTGATTTTCTGGATTTTTGTTTTAGATTCCGTCTCTCACAGTTGAAGTGTACCTATGATAAAAAGTACAGACCTCTACATGCTTTGTAAGTAGGAAAACCTGCAAAATCGGCAGTGTATCAAATACTCAAATAGTTCTCCTCACTGTATATTTTTTTCAATGTGTTCATTTGTATTGAGGATGTTAATAAATCTCTATATTATTGTCCTCTATGGAACCCACAACAACAGAACACGTGACTTCAGACCAGAGTGAGGAGGTTCTATTTAATAGAAACAAGCTTTATTAAAGTGTTGTGTTTTTATCGTTTATTTCTATTCTTCTTTATTTTTATTCCAAATTCTGTTTAGTTTCAGTTAGTTTTCAGACCAGATTTGCTAGTTGTTATTTAAATATTTATAGTTTGTTTTCCGATTATTTTGTTTCAGTTTTAGTTTTACTGTTAGGGACAGAAAGCATGCGTGGGAGACTAGGAGCCATTTGGGTTTTATAGTTTTTGGGTGTGTTTTTTGGGATGTCACTTCTTGAGACTGGGGGGCAGTAATACATCATGTAATGGGTCCACTTGTATCAGTACATTCGTAACAGCCTAAACATTACAAAACTTCATTTCAATAAAATAAGCCTCAAGTAGCAAATTAGCAATTCAATTTTATGTTGACCAAATCCGGTACTCTCTCATTAACCTCCATTCAAAAAAATCACATTTACCCACCAGTTTAAGTAGCTTGAAAACCCCCCAAAAGCTTGAAAACGCTATTAGACTTTTGCCCAAAGTTTAGAAAACGGAACCTAATTCATTATGGTTTTTTATTTTATTTTAGTTCATTTTGGAGTCAAAGATAATAGCTTGAGTATAGTTTTAGTTTTTCAAACGGGTTTGTTAATTATTTTATTTCAGTTGACTAAATATAATTTTCATTGTTAGCTTTTGTTTTAGTTTCAGGTTTAGTTTACTATAATAACCTTGCATAGAAGTCTTAAACGATTCATATAAAGATAAACACACCCATACACACAAACACACAAACTTCAGGACTTTAGTGTCCCCCCTGTTTCCCATTTAAAGTACAAAAGCTGTGACTGACGCCTGGCTTTCCTTCCACCCATCTTAAATTCCTATATCCCAAAACGACCCACTGAAGTATCCTGACCACTAGCCCCCATCTCTCTCAACAGTGACCTGGCTTCATAAACAAAGGCTCTCTTGCAACATACCAGGGAACATGTTGTTTTTAAGAGCATGACTGTGATGGAACCACCTTGCCAAAAAGTTACCAGGCAAAGGCAGTTGTGGTTTATAGAGCAGCCCTTTAAACGTAAACACGAGGTCTGGTGATGTTGCTTACTGGGACTAGCTTAGCACTGCTCACAACCTCTGCCCTGCATAGTGGAGAGATATGTGCCCACAGAGATACCACAGCACCACTAGACTGCTTCATTTTCTCTCTGTCAGCCATGTTCCAGACTGCCTTCAGTTTCCTCAATGTCTAATTCCTGAAGAAAATATATTTTTGAGGATGACTGATTTTCTTATCTTATATTTCCCAGTGGGTAATGATAAACATAGAGGATATGCATGTTTCCAACATTACAAGTGTATTGGATCTTTTCATAGAGAAACACATAAACTTAAGCACAGCAGAGAATGGATATGACAGGTTTCTTTCTGTTCCTAGGTTTTCGCTTGCTGTTAGGGATTCAGCCCTGGGTCCTATTGTTGTTTCTTCCATGACGGGTGAGTGTGAAAGCTTTAATCCCCCTGAATTGCCCCACTAGCTGAGCAGTGGTCAGTCAGAGCCAGTACTCACCCTGCAGTACTCGTTGATAGGCCTCAGGCGCTTCATGGCCACATCCCTGATATGGCTTCTCCTAAAAAGGATCTTCCCTGGAAGTAAGAAGAAAAACAGTCTTTAGGATCTACAGTATATGTCTTACAAAGATACCCAGCCCTCCAACCTCCCCTCTTATCCCTGTCCTCAACCATGGCCTCACACTAGCTTTAATAAAGGCTCAAACTGTATGAGTATTCATTATTTGTTTTTCTTTTCAATGGTGTCGATTCACAGTAGTTGTGGCAATTATACAAGTAGGCATACAACATGATAAATACTCCATAACTGCACTACTCGGTTTTTCCTGAATATACTGTACTCACTTTCTCTAAAAAGCCTACACTGGATAACTTCACATGCAGTATAACATGTAGGCTATATGGACATTTAACCACTCAGGAACGTTATCAAAAACCTTTCAAGATACTGTGCTTCCTAAAGAAACACACTAATCTAGACTAAAGACTGATTCACTTTACTCACAACAAATGATCTCATGGTACATTTGGAATGGTAACAGTAGGCTTCCATACAGTATGTATGTTACAGTTGTGAAGGACAATGAGTTGTCTACATACAGCGGGCTTGTGTAGAGACTCCAGTCTAGTCCATTAGATTGCACAGCTACTAGCTTAGGCCAATACAGGGGCCTCATCAATAACCCAACTCTGACAGCACAATGAAAGTAATTAAGTGCACTGTGAATAGTTGGCATTCTTTTTCATATAGTGGATGACATCTATATGCCGTTCTTATCGCACAGCCACAAAAATGGCCACCGCCGGGAGTCTGGGTTTGGGTCACTGGAACAATAACAAGAAATGGATACAAATAGGTCTCCGAAAACCTCTTAAGTTTTATGGTATGCAGGAAGTTGGGAGCAGACTGGGACCTCTCTCTCCTTTTAACCATGGAGGACCCTCTTGTAAATTTACTGAGAGCTTTACATTACAGAGCTATGCAACTGAGGTATGAAGTCAGGCCAGTAAAAGATCAGGTCAAAAAGAGAGATTACTGTATCTCCTCATCAAGGGGCTTAAGGTATTTGTTACATCTAAGACGAACAAAGTGAAATATAAGTATTACACAGGAGATCTATTTCCAAGCTCTCTGGGTCAAGGGAAAAGTGTTGACTCAACACTACCCACCCTCTCTGTATGTGCCACATGCTCATGGGCTCAGTCGAAGTTTAGGGAAAAATAAAATGGCTGCTGCTGTTACAGTACATATTCAAACCTGGGCCAGGCAGACTTCATGGCAACTCTGTGACCAGAGTGGCCAGCTGGGTATCAAACAACATTTGTTGCCCAGAGAGAGACTGTAAGTCTGGAAAGAGAGAGCGGGAACAGGGAGGAACCTTCTCTCAGGCCCTCTACTCAACACAAGACACCTCAGGTCAGGGCAGCCACAGGACACTTTCATGTGAAACAGTTGGGTCCCTATTGAATGGGAAGATGATTATATAAATTGTTTAAAATCTTTATTTAGTTGATGTCTCATTTGTTCTGGATGCAATCATTAAGAGCTGAGATAAAAATAAGTGAAAGGCAAAATAAATATTTTTGGAGACTAGATCCATCCAATAAGATATTTCCCTAACCAAGTGTGGCTCAGTTTAAAGTCGGTCAACTTGATCTCACAAACAAGGAAAAAAGTTTTGTATTTCTTCAGAGTTCATGAATTGAGTTTGAGGCAGAGTGCTGTGAAGCGGCATTTCTGAGGAAAGGGTAGATAGATGGCAGGTGTGCTCAGTAATTACAGAGGTCCCAGATGTTGACTCTTGAATACAGCCACTTCATATGCTGCTGTAGAAAGGCCTGGTATGTTTACTGGTACACCGCACAGTACCGCACAGTACAAAAACACAATATTTGTTGAGGCATGACCAAATATGACATAGTGATATTGCTACACAAGTGTACATAATTATGGGCTGCTGTATAGGGACAACAGAAGGACCCAATTGATTCAGTTCCATTGGTGTGGAGCTGTGTGTGGAGGCTGACATTAAGTAGCTCCTGCTGTGAAAGTCACTGAGGTTGTCAGCCAACCAGACAGCCTGGATATAAAAACATTCATCATTAAGTCCTCTGTCAACAGTTGATCAACTTTTCTCATTCACAACGTTGAAGAGGTCGCCTGGCGACTCATATCCAGAATCCTAACCACGGTGAGGAGGGAAAACACAGAGTGGACATTTTACAGATGCAAACCGAACCACTTTGCTGATCCTAAGAGGCCAGAGAAGTGAAAACAAAACGAGAGGCCTTGAAGTACAAACCAAGTCCTGACAGGAAAACCACTTCCGTGTTTTGTTGGGGAGGGGGGAGAGAGGAGGGAGGGAGGAGGGGGAGGGAGGAGTGAGGAGGGGGGAGAGAGGAGGGGGGAGAGAGGAGGGAGGGATGAGGGGGAGGGAGGAGGGAGGAGGGAGGAGGGAGGAGGGAGGAGGGGGGAGGTGGGAGGGAGGGTAAGATGTAGGAGTTCAAATGGGAACCACCTGAAAAAATGTTTAGCTGCTCACGTCAATTACATTTCATTCAAGAAGGGGAGACAAACATAACTCAAAACAGCAGGCCTGGATGTTGACATCTACTCTGTGGGAATGGAACTAGAGGGAGTTTAGAACACAGAAAGAACCTAAATGAGGTTCCGAGCTTCTACCCCCAAGCCATAAGACTGCTAAATAGTTAGTTAAATAGTTAACCAGACAATCTGCATTGACCCTTTTGACTCATAACATACACTGCTGTTCCTGTTTATTTTCTATCCTGTTGCCTAGTCACTTTATCCCTACCTATATGTACATAAACTCAGCAAAAAAAGAAACGTCCCTTTTTCAGGACCCTGTCTTTCAAAGATAATTAGTAGAAATCCAAATAACTTCACAGATCTTCATTGTAAAGGGTTTAAACACTGTTTCCCATGCTTGTTCAATGAACCATAAACAATTAATGAACATGTACCTGTGGAACAGTTGTTAAGATACTAACAGCTTACAGACGGTAGACAATTAAGGTCACAGTTATGAAAACTTAGGACACTAAAGAGGCCTTTCCACTGACCAAAAGAAAGATGCCCAGGGTCCCTGCTCATCTGTGTGAACGTGCCTTAGGCATGCTGCAAGGAGGCATGAGGACTGCAGATGTGGCCAGGGCAATAAATTGCAATATCCGTACTGTGAGACGCCTAACACAGCGCTACAGGGAGACAGGACGGACAGCTGATCGTCCTCGCAGTGGCAGACCACGTGTAACAACACCTGCACAGGATCGGTACATCCGAGCATCACACCTGCCGGACAGGTACAGGATGGCAACAACAACAGCCCGAGTTACACCAGGAACGCACAATTCCTCCATCAGTGCTCAGACTGTCCGCAATAGGCTGAGAAAGGCTGGACTGAGGGCGTGTAGGGCTGTTGTAAGGCAGGTCCTCACCAGACATCACCGGCAACAACGTCGCCTATGGGCACAAACCCACCGTTGCTGGACCAGACAGGACTGGCAAAATGTGCTCTTCACTGACGAATCGTGGTTTTGTCGCACCAGGGGAGATGGTCGGATTCACGTTTATCGTTGAAGGAATGAGCGTTACACCGAGGCCTGTCCTCTGGAGCGGGATCGATTTGGAGGTGGAGGGTCCGTCATGGTCTGGGGCGGTGTGTCACAGCATCATCGGACTGAGCTTGTTGTCATTGCAGGCAATCTCAACACTGTGTGTTACAGGGAAGACATCCTCCTCCCTCATGTGGTACCCTTCCTGCAGGCTCATCCTGACATGACCCTCCAGCATGACAATGCCACCAGCCATACTGCTCGTTCTGTGCGTGATTTCCTGCAAGACAAGAATGTCAGTGTTCTTCCATGGCCAGCAAAGAGCCCGGATCTCAATCCCATTGAGCACGTCTGGCACCTGTTGGATCGGAGGGTGAGGGCTAGGGCCATTCCCCCCAGAAATGTCCGGGAACTTGCAGGTGCCTTGGTGGACGAGTGGGGTAACATCTCACAGCAAGAACAGGCAAATCTGGTGCAGTCCATGAGGAGGAGATGCACTGCAGTACTTAATGCAGCTGG
This sequence comes from Coregonus clupeaformis, assembly GCF_020615455.1. Taxonomy (NCBI): domain Eukaryota; kingdom Metazoa; phylum Chordata; class Actinopteri; order Salmoniformes; family Salmonidae; genus Coregonus; species Coregonus clupeaformis. Next base: position 29,345,757 of record NC_059204.1, on the reverse strand, counting down.
TGGCCACACCAGACTTTTTATTTTGACCCCCCCATTAGTTCAGGGACACATTATTCAATTTCTGTTAGTCACATGTCTGTGGAACTTGTTCAGTTTATGTCTCAGTTTTTGAATCTTGTTATGTTCATACAAATATTTACATGTTAAGTTTGCTGAAAATAAACGCAGTTGACAGTGAGAGGACGTTTCTTTTTTTGCTGAGTTTTATATCTACCTCAATAACCTCACAAACCTGAACATCGACTCGGTACTTGTACCCCGTGTATATAGCCAAGTTTCCGTTACTCATTGTGTATTGATTCTTTGTGTTATTATATCTATATTTTGTTGGGAAGGGCCCGTAAATTAGCATTTCACTGTTAGTCTACACCTGTTGTTTACCAAGCATGTGATAAATACCATTTTATTTCATTTGGGATTTGAGTGCTCAGAATGAATCTTTCCTCACAGATGTATGAGCAATGAGCATACCTGTCTGAAGCATTTACAACAAAATATATGAATCAACAGAGAGGAGGAAAAGAATGTGGGAGTAATGTGGTCCAGTCTCCCTGGTTGGTCTCCTCCACTCGTTGCCTCTCTCTCTCTCTCTCTCTCTTTCTCTCTCTCTCTCTCTCTCTCTCTCTCTCTCTCTCTCTCCCTCTCTGTCTCTCTCTCCATCCAGAGTTCATTAAACAAACAGCTGAGCACCTGAATACCCTGGACCCAGTGTGCGATCCCTGAAAGAGTTCTAGACCTCCAGCTCACCTCGTTCCTCACTCCCATCCTCACCCCCTCCCAAACTCAGCAGGAGAGGGGCCGGTGGTGGGGCTTTCGGCCACCAAAGTTCTTGAGATTTTCTGGATTGACTGACCCTCATGTCTTAAAGTAATGATTGACTGTCATTTCTCTTTGCTTATTTGAGCTGTTCTTGCCATAATATGGACTTGATCTTTTCCCAAATAGGGCTATCTTCTGTATACCACCCCTACCTTGTCACAACACAACTGATTGGCTCAAACGCATTAAGAAGGAAATCAATTCCACAAATTGACTTTTAAAAAGGCACACCTGTTTATTGAAATGAATTCCAGGTGACTACCTCATGAAGCTGGTTGAGAGAATGCCAAGAGTGTGCAGAGCTGTCATCAAGGCAAAGGGTGGCTACTTTGAAGAATCTCAAATATAAATTATATTTTGATTTGTTGAACCCTTTTTTGGTTACTACATGATTCCATATGTGTTATTCCATAGTTTTGATGTCTTCACTATTATTCTACAATGTAAAAAATAGTACAAATATTTTTTTTTTTGAATGAGTAGGTGTGTCCAAACTTTTGACTGGTACTGTATATATTTATTAATTATGAAATTCTGAAAAATATTAAGAACATTCCATTGACTGCAGGAAGGGCTACACTCTTACCTGGTAGAAAAGGAATGATTCTGCGCTTGGGGTCTTTCTGCCCTCCTTCCACAGGGAACTTATCCAGAAGCTCCATCTGAAAGCACAGTGGCAACAACGCAGGGAGTTAAACAACACATGCTATCACACAACAACATCACTGCATGGGGCAGGGGGAGGGTTGTACATTTTCACAATTCAGCAATTCCTAAAAGGACTGGCTCTGCCAATGATAAGAAATCCACACAACAGATGGTATTTCTTCTTGGTTGAAGTAGCTAGGCTACATATGCTTCGTGGCCTGTTTGCAAAGGCCCGCTGACATAGTGGAACATTTTTTTTATATTCTCTTTTCTCCCTTTAAAGCCCAGTGTGCAGCTTTCTTTCTGTCTCCCAGTGATCTCACCACAGTGCTATAGGTTATTTTCCAACACTCTGGCCAATAACCTCCCTCCTCCCCCACCCCTAGTCTGAAGGTCTGTGTTTTAAGTTCCAGGCCCCAGCTGCATTCTATTGAAAAGACACCTGGGTGTGTCAGCCAATGAACTTGAAGCCCTCCCTCCCTCTCTCTCTCTCAGCACAGCAACAATGCACTGAGGAGTGTTCAGTCCAGTCACTCTTGGCCGGCCTGCTGACTGAAGCACCCCATCAACTGCCCTCTGCCCTCTGGTCTACCACAACAAAACACAGGTGGTTCAAATTTACCATAAGCAGCTTGCCGTTTTGAGGGGTTCTGCATAATGTATAAACCTATGGACCCTAATATGTTGCTTGAGAAAAAATCTTTATCCATCTTCCTGCCTGATGACTCCTAATGTCCATCAATGAAATGAGGAAAGTAGTTGAAAACTGTTCTATAGATCTACTGATATAGCCTAGTACACAGAACTACGAGTCAAATATCATGGAGCACAAAAAGAAAAAGTCTCATAGGGGATGCAGGGAAATGTCAACGAAGAAGTACTGGGAAAGACAGGTTATGATTTTCAAGACAGCCACACTATAGTGAGACCAGTGACTGAGGCCCTCATTGTAAATAATAATTAGTTCTTAATTGACTAGCCTGGATAAAAATAAATAAAAATAAACAAGTACATTAACATCAATCTGATAGAATAATGGCATCTGTCTGCTGTTGTGGCTAGGTACTCCAGAAGCCGAGTGGGGTCAAAGAGAACAGAAATGCTGCCAGATAAAAGAAGAATGTTCTTCATTTCCTATTACATTAAACTTACGAGCCAAGAGTGGAATGTCAGTGTCAGAACCAACTGGGTTTTTATGACTAGAAATAACGGCATACATACTCCATACTATTACTAACTAAATCAAACATATCTGACCGGGGGTGGGGGGGGTGGGATTATTCACTTTGTGTTGGAGAATAGATTAGAGACAGACCTCCCAAATACTAGATTTATGTTTTCGTTTTCCATCTTCTACACACAAACAGACCAGAGTTAAAATGATTAAACTAGGTCGATGATGTGGGCAGCAAGCATGGATCTGATTGGCTAGTGGGGCTGGTGCTGTCGGTTCCTGCACTTACTACTGGCCCATCATATGGAAACACTTACTACTGGCCCATCATATGGAAACACTTACTACTGGCCCATCATATGGAAACACTTACTACTGGCCCATCATATGGAAACACTGACTACTGGCCCATCATATGGAAACACCTACTACTGGCCCATCATATGGAAACACTTACTACTGGCCCATCATATGGAAACACTGACTACTGGCCCATCATATGGAAACACTTACTACTGGCCCATCATATGGAAACACTTACTACTGGCCCATCATATGGAAACACTGACTACTGGCCCATCATATGGAAACACTGACTACTGGCCCATCATATGGAAACACTGGTGGTGTCTTCTCCATCAGGGCTCTACAGTGCGACCATTCTACTCGCATATTGCTGTGCGACCTGACATTTTTATTTAGGAGCACCAGTGCGCCTAGAAAAGTGATGGATTCTAGCTTCAATATCTCAAATATTTTTCATTGTGCTCCTACATTTATTTGTGTGTGCCTACATTTTTCAACTTAGGCGCACACGTGCTCCTTGTAAAAAAGGTCAGCGTAGAGCCCTGTCCATGCAGAGTCGAGTTTGGATAAATAGATGGGTGGATTTGGGCTTGTTTTGAAGGGCCTGTATCTGACTTGCATAGAGAAGGGGTCTTTTCTCTGACTCTCTCACACAGGTCTTACAACTGGCCTTACTACCAGTTAAAAGCCAGTAAAGTTAGCTGTAAAGCTTTCTGAGTATCACTTGTCATGCCTTGCAACAGAGAGTGCTATAATATAACTCATTGTCATTATAGTGCTATAATGTTGCTATGACACTCAGCAGTATGATTTTGGACCAGTCACCAGCAGAGAGCTCTTGACCTTGTGTCCTGCCCTATGGCAATGCACAGTCTACATGCAGCTGTAGAAATTTACTCAATGTAAAGCTATAGTCACACTGCAAATGGCTGTCGGTGGAAGATAAAGAAACCATAACAGTCTGTTGGTGGGTGAAGCCAAAGCAAGCAGAGAAGCGAGAGCACCGAAGATGTGCTGCGGTGAGAGTAAGGTTATGGGATAGTGCTCCAATGCTGTGGATCCAGTTTGGCAAAGACAGGATGGATATCAAGGAGGTAAAGAATGTTTCAGTCACAGAGTAAAAAGCACCTTCTATACCATGTTAATTATTTTTTATAATCTATTTTACAGTACTGTTATATCCCCATCTCCATTTCACACTCCCTCTTATTATTGCAATCATGGTTAATTAATAGCACCATGTTTGTTGACTATACTAATGACATTACTGACTGTTCACTTTAACATCACATTAAACCCTGCCTGCTTAGTAGTCATATACGACTACTTTACTGTCAACATTGTTACTTCCTGCACCTCCCCATTCAATATCCATAATTCTCCTCTATGCTTTCCTACAATATGCAACCCTTCATCTCTCCAGAAACTAACACTCCACTTCACATGCAGAAATCTATATATGCTCCAAATTAATATCATTATACAGATGTAGGATCTTAATTTGATAAATCTTTTGTTCCTAATAATCTTTCTGCACTGCATGTGCAGATGAGCTTTGTGATTTACATACTGTAAATTCACTGAAAACCCACACTAACACACGGTTATATTAACAGCATTGCACTTTTTATGTAGCATACTTTTGGCCAGCTAACCACCGATCAAGCAACATAAAGGACTAAACGTTAAAATCCTGTTGCTGCAATATTATTTTGCTGCAACAATATACAGTGCCTTCGGAAAGAATTCAGACCTCTTAACTTTTTCCACATTTTGTTAGGTTGCAGCCTTATTCTAAAATGTATCTACAATCTACAGACAATACCCCATTATAACAAAACAAAAACAGGTCTTTAGAAATGTTTGCTAATTTATTGAAAATAAAAAACTGAAATATTACATTTACAGTTGAAATCTGAAGTTTACATACACTTAGGTTGGAGTCATTAAAACTCGTTTTTCAACCACTCCACACATTTCTTGTTAACAAACTATAGTTTTGGCAAGTCGGTTAGGACATCTACTTTGTGCATGACACAAGTAATTTTTCTAACAATTGTTCACAGACAGATTATTTCACTTATAATTCACTGTATCACAATTCCAGTGGGTCAGAAGTTTACATGCACTAAGTTGACTGTGCCTTTAAACAGCTTGGAAAATTCAAAAAAATTTATAGGCTAATTGACATCATTTGAGTCAATTGGAGGTGTACCTGTGGATGTATTTCAAGGCCTACCTTCAAACTCAGTGCCTCTTTGCTTGACATCATGGGAAAATCAAAAGAAATCAGCCAAGACCTCAGAAAAATAATTGTAGACTTCCACAAGTCTGGTTCAGCCTTGGGAGCAATTTCCAAACGCCTGAAGGTACCACGTTCATCTGTACAAAAAATAGTATGCAAGTATAAACACCATGGGACCACGCAGCCGTCATACCGCTCAGGAAGGAGACGCGTTCTGTCTCCTAGAGATGAACGTACTTTGGTGTGAAAAGTGCAAATCAATCCCAGAACAACAGCAAAGGACCTTGTGAAGATGCTGGAGGAAACAGGTACAAAAGTATCTATATCCACAGTAAAACTGCTCCAAAACCACCATAAAAAAGCCAGACTACGGTTTGCAACTGCACATGGGGACAAAGATCGTACTTTTTGGAGAAACGTCCTCTGGTCTGATGAAACAAAAATAGAACTGTTTGGCCATAATGACCATCGTTATGTTTGGAGGAAAAAGGGGGGTGCTTGCAAGCCGAAGAACACCATCCCAACCGTGAAGCACGTGGGTGGCAGCATCATGCTGTGGGGGTGCTTTACTGCAGGAGGGACTTGTGCACTTCACAAAATAGATGGCATCATGAGGAAGGAATATTATGTGGATATATTGAAGCAACATCTCAAGACATCAGTCAGGAAGTTAAAGCTTGGTCGCAAATGGGTCTTCCAAATGGACAATGACCCCAAGCATTCTTCCAAAGTTGTGGCAAAATGGCTTAAGGACAACAAAGTCAAGGTATTGGAGTGGCCATCACAAAGCCACTCCA